>NC_089584.1:15694589-15932281 GCF_019320115.1 Miscanthus floridulus | reverse complement strand
CATCATGTGTGAGCAATCTTTGCCATGGAGGTGAAATGGCTTGGAGATGTTGCAAAGCTCACACATGTGATGAAGGAGCTCATTATATATGAGACATGACATGGAGTCATGTGATCAAGGTGGAGAAGATCAAGACAAGACTTGGCTCGATGGACCGGTTGCAAGTGTGAAGGGCAAATTGAGTGATGACTTTTCGCCGATGGACCGAAGCAACGGTGAAAAGCAAGTGAAATCAAGATCGATGAACCAATACGGTCACATGATGATATGAAGTGGATCATATCATTTGGTGATTGGTTGGTGCATGTGTTGCATCAACAATGCAGGAGATGGAATGGAATATGCAAGGCAAAGGTATAATTTAGGGCATTTTATTTCATCGGTCATAGGCATGTAGAGAAGTTTATGACAGGGTTTAGGATAGATGGCTGTACTATCAAGATGAGCAAACTTGTTTGCATATCGGTCATCTAGTGCCACTTGAGCGATCTAACTTTACAACGTTGCTAGGATCGAGTGACATAGTGAATTGAGTGACTAATCCTTTGAAAAATGTTTATGAAAATGCTAACACACTTTCACTTGGTGGTGTACATTTGATGGTGTTGGCACATTTGCAAAGGAGAAGTTGTTGGAGTTGAATTGGATCAACTTGGAGAAGAAAGAGAGGTTTTTCGGTATACTCCGAACTACAGGATAGCTTTTGATTTGGAATTATGCATTGATCTATTGTGCTTTGGATCAAATATGCAAGTGGGTTGTGTAGCCCTCTAAATAAGCTTTCTAAAATATCCAAGATCATCAAAATCGGAGTTTGGAGCTAAGAGTTATAGCCATTTTAGCGTTAAAAGGTCTATGACCGGACGCGTCCGGTAAGTACCTGCGAGTCCGATCGAGAGTCCGGTCAGTGTTTTTAACACGTCCAAGAGCGACCAAACGCACGAAGAGTCTGGTCAGTGATGACCTAACATGTCCAGTCATAAAAAAAGCTCTCTGGAACCTCTCTAGAAGTGACCGGACTCTAGGAGAGTCGAGTCCCGTCATAGGAGAAAAGGGAGTCCGGTCAGTTGTGCAGAGGCGCGTTGGTGACCGGACTCGGCCTCGGCACGTCCGGTCGTTGGACCTAGGTGCATCCGGTTAGGAGTATGCGTATGTGGGAGCTAGCCATTGGTGAGCAACGGTCATCTTCGAACGGCTAGTACACGTGCGCAGAAATCAGGTTGAAGGGGGTAACGGCTATTTTAGCCCTTAGGGCTATAAAAGGAATGTGTGGCCAGCCTTGGATGATGGTTAGCACCCTTGGGACTTAGTGTCCATGCTTGGGGAGTGCTAGGAGAGCCTGTAACTCACTTGTGCACATAGTGGTTGCATCCAATTGCGAGTGAGTATGATTCTAGTGCCATTGCGTCGTGAGATTACATCAAGTGGCACTAGGTGATCGAGTTGCTAGCCAGTGGTGCTTGTTACTCTTGGAGGTTGCCATATCCTAGACGGCTTGGTGTCGACAAAAGATGTTCGGCAGTCCATCGAGGGGTATCCCATGATGGTAGATTTGTCGTAGAGGTGAGCGAGATCAGGAGCGAGATGGTAATACAAGCACCAAGACACAAGATTTAGACAGGTTCGGCCGTCAGTATGACGTAATACCTACATCATATGTTTTAATGTATTGCATTGAGATGTATGGATCGTTATCCACTAGGGGACCCCTGCCTCTCCTTATATAGTCTAGAGGGGCAGGGTTACAAAGAAAGTATCATATTTGGTACTATACAATAGCTTACGGTGCACGCCGAGCAGCACCGTACACGCCTTGATCTTGTGGGCTAGGCCACCTCTGATGGTGCGGCCCATGTCTTATCTTGTGGATACCGAGGGCTATACCCCCACAGCTAGTCCCCGAGCCTGACAGTAGGTGACGTAGTCACGTGGTGCCAGGGTCAGAAAGTAGAAGACCAGCCGAGCAGGCAGCCAGTCCCCAGGCATAGCCTCGAGATGAGAACAAGCACATTCACCGCAAGGTGAAGTGTGCCCACTTAGTCCCCGAGCCTGCTGGAAGATGAAGAATGAATCTTGTAGCAGGGTCAAAGAAAAAAAAAGTCTGAAAGCTTGCTGACATCGTCTGATATGCGCGTATCAAGACCCTAGACGTGCTGCCCAAGATCAGCACCCTGATCTGAATAGCATGGAGCAGCTTGATAGCATACCGATGAGACGTAGCAAGATTCGACCACCAAGGGAGCACCGAGGAGTCCTCGACATCGCTGGCGATATCCGAGCACGAGGAGCGAGGAGTCCCCGACGTCGCTGGTGATGTTCGAGCATCGAGGAGCGAGGAGTTCCCGGTGTCGCTGGTGATGTCCGAGCACCGAGGAGTCCCCGGTGTCACTGGCTATGACCGAGCACTGAGCAGCGAGGAGTCCCCGGTGTCGCTGGCGATATCCGAGCACCGAGGAGCGAGGAGTCCCCGGTGTCGCTGGCGATGTCCGAGCACCAAGGAGCGAGGAGTCCCCGATGTCGCTGGTGATGTCCGAGCATCGAGGAGTGAGGAGTCCTTGAGTCCTTGGCGTCGCTGGCGATGTCCGAGCACCGAGGAGCGAGGAGTCCTCGGTGTCGCTGGCGATGACCGAGCACCGAGGAGTGAGGAGTCCTCGGCGTCGCTGGCGATATCCAAGCACCGAGGAGCGAGGAGTCCCCGGCGTCGCTGGCGATGTCTGAGCACCGAGGAGCGAGGAGTCTCTGGCATCGCTGGCGATGTCCGAGCACCGAGGAGCGAGGAGTCCCCGGCGTCGCTAGTGATGTCATAGCACCGAGGAGCGAGGAGTCCCTAGCGTCGCTGGCGATGACCGAGCACTGAGGAGCGAGGAGTCCTCGGTGTCGTTGGAGATGACCGAGCACCAAGGAGCGAGGAGTCCCCGACATCGCTGGCGATATCCAAGCATCGAGGAGCGAGGAGTCCCCGGCGTCGCTGGCGATGTCCGAGCATCGAGGAGCGAGGAGTCCTCGGCGTCGCTGGTGATGACCGAGCATCGAGGAGCGAGGAGTCCCCGATGTCGCTGGTGATGATCGAGCACAGAGGAGCGAGGAGTCCCTAGCGTCGCTTGTGATGTCCGAGCACCGAGGAGCGATAAGTCCCCGACGTCACTGGCGATGTTCGAGCACTGAGGAGCGAGGAGTCCCCGACATCGCTGGCGATGACCGAGCACCAAGGAGCAAGGAGTCCCCGATGTCGCTGGCGATGACCGAGCACCGAGGAGCAAGGAGTCCCCGGCGTTGCTGGCGATGACCGGGCATTGAGGAGGGAGGAGTTCCCGGCGTCGCTAGCGATGACCAAGCACTGAGGAGTGAGGAGTCCCCAACATCACTAGCGATGTCTGAGCACCGAGGAGCGAGGAGTCCCCGATGTCACTGGCGATGACCGAGCACCGAGGAGCGAGGAGTCGCCAGCGTCGCTGGCGATGACCGAGCACCGAGGAGTGAGGAGTCCTCGACGTCGCTGGCGATGTTCGAGCACCGAGGAGTGAGGAGTCCTCAGCGTCACTGGCGATGTCCGAGCACCGAGGAGTCCCCGACATAGCTGGCGACGTCCGTGCGGTGAAGTGTGCCCACTTAGTCCTCGAGAACGAAGAATTCGAGCGCCGAGGAGTAACCGACGTAGCCGGCGATGAAGCATGAGCGACGAACAGTCTGGTCAACTAGTCGGTGGCGAAGTGAGCATTGACTAGAAGCGACCGGCGAATAGTTCGATCAACTGGTCGACGACGAAGTCCATGAATCTAGCGGTCCGACCAGTTGATCGGTGGAGAAATCCGAGCACTAGGTGGTCCGATCACCTGGACGATGATCCTACAATACAAACATGTAGAACGAGTAGTACATGATGTAAAGATATATGAACTCCAGAGAAAAAAAAATAGCGTATGTAGCTTGGCGATCAGTTGGAGCGAAGATGTATTTAATATAAACCGCCCGAACAGTTAGTGTGTAGCTGAGTCTCCAGCCCTAGCTAGCCTGCTAACCATAACATGGAGCGCAGAGCCCATGCACGTGTAGGAGGAACATACGTCGCTAAGGAGCCGCTGCCAACCACCCATAACGCAGAGGGCAGACGCTCGTGCACGTGTAGGGAGGAACCGAAGACAGGACTGTCTCTAGAGGCGTCCGAGCACCAACAAGACTGTTCGGGGGTTTAGAAAATCATTTGGAGAGTAAACATGGAGAAAATAGTTTGGAGAAACATCATGGCGATATACGGGGATTGGAGAATATTTAGGAAAATATTAAAACGTGACTTAGCTTTAGACAGAAAGACTGGTCGGTGGCGTACGGCGCTATCGGGTTGGTGAGAGGATGGACGTCTTCAACCTGGTCGGCGAATCTGCCCCTCAGGGCATGTTGGTAAGCGGCGGCAGTGTTGGTGAACCTAAAGGGTAGGGCCATAACCCCTAGAGTTTCCCGAGCAGCCTCCGATAGATCTAGATCAGAGAGTGGTCGGTGCTGAACCAGAGTGTCCAGGGCCGATTCGGCGATGAAGAGGCAATCGACAAGCTTCTGACCGACCCGATCGATGGATTCGGTCAGATCGTCATTGTTGATCTACCTCCTCTGGTAGCGAGGAAGCGAGCGACGAGTTGTTGATGAAGGCGACCTCGGAGGTGGTTCTAAGATCGGATCTGCTATAGCGGGGGCTGGCGTAGCCAGCGATGAATCATCGTCGTGGACCGGCATGGATCTCCATGAGATTGATGACGAGAACACGTTGTTGATTTGAGGTCCATCTGGCTCGCCATGGATCAAATGCACACCCCTACCTGGTGTGCCAACTGTCGACAAAAGATGCTTGGTAGTCCACCGAGAGTTATCCCATGATGGTAGATTTGTCGTAGAGGTGAGCGAGATCAGGAGCGAGATGGTAATACAAGCACCAAGACACAAGATTTAGACAGGTCCGGCCATCAGTATGACTTAATACCTACATCTTGTGTTCTGATGTATTGCATTGAGATGTTTGGATCATTGTCCACTAGGGGACCCCTGCCTCTCCTTATATAGTTTGGAGGGGCAGGGTTACAAGGAAAGTATCCTATTTGGTACTATACAATAGCTTGCGGTGCACGCCATGTAGCGCCGTGCACGCCTTGATCTTATGGGCTAGGCCACCTCTGATGGTGCGGCCCATGTCTTGTCTTGTTGAAAGGTCCTAATATGGCTAGAGGAGGGTGAATAGCCTATTTAAAAATCTACAAATCAACTAGAGCAATTTGATTAGTATGACAAATAGCGAAATGCAAACTTGCTCTAGCTCTACAAGGGTTGTAAGCCACCTATCCAACAATTCTAGTTGCAATGATTACTAGGCACACAACTTGCAATGTTACTACTCAATAAGAGCTCTCAATCTTGCTACTCTAAAGATCTCCACTAGATGAACTTAAAATAACAAAGCAAGCTCTCAATTCTAATTACACTAAAGAGCTTGCCACAACTAGTTTGCAAGAATATAAATGAGTGAGTAGGGTGATTATACCGCCGTGTAGAGGAGTGAACCAATTACAAGATGAATACTAAATCAATCACCGGGAGAATACCAAAGGGCAAGAGACAACCAATTTTTCTCCTGAGGTTCACGTGTTTACCGGCACGCTAGTCCCCATTGTGTCGACCAACACTTGGTGGTTCGGCGGCTAAGAGATGTTGCACGAACCTCATCCACACAATTGGACACTGCAAGAACCTACCCACAAGTGAGGTAACTCAATGACACGAGCAATCCACTAGAGTTACCTTTCGACTCTCCGCCGGGGAAGGCACAAGACCCCTCACAATCACCACGATCGAAGCTGGAGACAATCACCAACCTCCGCTCAACGATCCTCGCTGCTCCAAGCCGTCTAGGTGGCGGCAACCACTAAGAGTAACAAGTAAATCCCGCAACGAAACACGAATGCCAAGTGCCACTAGATGCAATCACTCAAGCAATGTGCTTGGATTCTCTCTCAATCTCACAAAGATGATGAATCAATGATGAAGATGAGTGGGAGGGTTTTGGCTAAGCTCATAAGGTTGTTATGTCAATGCAAATGGTCAAGAGAGTGAGCTTGAGCCAGCCATGGGGCTTAAATAGAATCCCCCACAAAATAGAGCCATTGTACCCCTTCACTAGGCACAACACGGGGTGACCGGACGCTCTGGTTAGTTCGACCGGACGCAGGACCCCAGCGTTCGGTCGCCCGATGCTTGCCATGTGTCATTGGCTTCAAACGCCGATCGCCCGATCTCAACGGTCAAGTGATGACCGGACGCATCAGTTAGAAAGTGACCGGACACAGAACCCCAGCGTCCGGTCGTTTCTAGTAAGGTTCCAAATGCAAAATTTTACGACCGGGCACGTCCGGTCATGCTCGACCGGACTCACCCGGCGTCCGATCACTCAACGTTTCCTCTATGCGCCTCACGTCAGCACTGACCGGACTCAGACCATGAGCGTCCGGTCAGTTTACACGCCAGCGTCCGTTCATAAGACTGAGACCATGTGCTTACTGCTGTCACTGATCGGACTCTGAACCCAGCGTCCGATCACTGCACCACCAGCGTCCGGTCACTCTGTGAACCCCTGTCTTTTTTGTATAGGGCGCTGGTGGTACCGTCGGACTGTCCACACTCTACGGGCGGACACTCCGCCGGTGAAGTTTCTAACCCTTGCTCAAATGTGCCAACCACCAAGTGTATCACCTTGTGCACATGCGTTAGCATATTTTCACAAGCATTTTCAAGGGTGTTAGCACTCCACTAGATCCTAAATGCATATGCAATGAGTTAGAGCATCTAGTGGCATTTTGATAACCGCATTTTAATACGAGTTTCACCCCTCTTAATAGAACGGCTATCTAACCTAAATATGATCACACTCGCTAAGTGTCTTGATCATGGAAACAAAATGGCTCTTACTATTTATACCTTTACCTTGAGCCTTTTGTTTTTCTCTTTCTTCTTTTCCAAGTTCAAGCATTTGATCATCGCCATGCCATCACCATCGTCATGATCTTCGCCATTGCTTCATCACTTGAAGTAGTGCTACGTATCTCATAATTACTTTTATAAACTATGTTAGCACTTAGGGTTTTATCAATTAACCAAAACCAAACTAGAGCTTTCACTTGTGGATATCAGGGGCCATACCCCCACACTTGGTGTCTTGTGACTCCGTTGAAGCATGCAAGAAGATTGTGCGGTGCTCCGGAGGAGGATTTGTGAGGGAGATTGTGCTCACCCTGCGGGGATCATGAAGAGCAACTCTAGTTGAGCGTGTCATTGAGCTACCCTCACTTTCGGGGTAGGTTCTTGCTGTGCCCGATGTGCAGGCTTGGCGGGTGATGCTAATGAGCCATCGAACCATCAAGTGAGCGGTCAACATAACGGAGACATAGCTTGGTGGCAACCAAGTGAACCTCAGGAGAAAATCACCGTGTCACCATTGTCTTCATCATTTTCTCGGTGGTTTGCATTCCGCGAAACACAAGCTTGTATTACTTTAATATATATTGTGCTTGTGTAGTTGCTCTTGTGACTAGTTTAGCTTTAGTAGCTTGCTAGTTGCCTTCTTGCTTGTGTAGCATAAGAAGTAGCTCACTTGAGTGGCTAATTTGGTTTTAATTACCTTGTTAGTCACATTACTTAGTTTGTGTAGCTAAGTAATTTGCGCTCTCTAATTTGGCTTGTGTAGCTTTGTTATTGAGCATTGCTAGTAAGCTTAGGTGGCTTTGTGCTTTTGCTTACTAGATTGTGTAGGAGCTTCCTCAGTTGTGTGAAGTACTAGTTGCATAGGTTTGTGTGACCTTGTAAGCTAGATTGGTTAGGTGAGCTCTAGCTAGCCTGGCACCTTAGTTTCTTGTTTAGAATCTTTTTAAGGTGCTTGATAACTTAGATAGAGGAGTGTAGTCTTGGATAAACCGATAGTTTTAATCCTGCACTTGTATCGGTTAGTCGGCGCGGTTAAGTTTTAGAAATGACTATTCACCCCCCTCTAGTCCGCCATCTTGACCCTACAACATGCCGTACCATCATCGAACCATCCGCCGTCCATTGGATCCTTTGCTGCGCTCTTCGATGGTTGCGCATCTTGAGCACGAGCGCGAGTCGCGAGGCGAGTCCCTTCGCTTCTGCGCCGCCAATCTTGTCGACTTAGGCGCTGGCATCGATGGGAGGAGATCGAAGCAGCAAGGGAGAGAATAATGTTGTGTTTGCGAAACGAGAGCAGGGAGAGGATACGATTATGCTGGATGCATAGGAAGGAAGCGACGTGCAGATAAGCATGGCGCGGGAAAATTTTTTAATTCATACGAGGATGGTGGATAAGCCATTCGATTCTGGCTAGTACGATGTTGAAGGGGACAAATAAGTTTCGGGTCTGTCTACTGCAGACTCAGGTGATTTGTGGTCTCCTGTCACCCGAGTGAGAAGGGCTAAAAATCACTTGATTCCGCAAAGAAGACAAAATGGAGTGATTTGAAGCCATCAATCACCCAATTTACAAAAACCACAAGATCTAGATCCAATGAACCAGATAAAATACAATTTAACATATTATTTTTATGAAATGCAAATTGAATAAATTCAAAACAAAAAAACAGATAAAACATACAAATTGCAAATAAAAATAAAAGAAAAATTACCTGATCAGTTCTATGGAAGAAAAATTGAAAGAAATTCAAATATAACAAAAAGAAATACAAATTCAACCAAATAAAACATCCATAAAATAAAAAAGCTAAAAAATAATCAGATAAAAATTGCTCGAATAATTCTAATCATTCTCATTTACAAATAATTAATTTACATCAATTAAATATAGAACTTACGTCAAACAGGCATAGTAAAATATAGTCTAATAAGATGTGATCTACCCTACTAAAAGAATAAGGCTCTGATTGATTCTTTAGCCGCTCCTAAAATTTCTGTCACATTGAATGTTTAGATACTAATAAGGAGCATTAAATATAGATTAATTACAAAACCAATTACATAGATGGAGACTAATTTACGAGATAAATCTATTAAGCCTAATTAGTCCACGATTTGATAATATGATGCTACAGTGAACATATGCTAATGATGAATTAATTAGGCTTAATAGATTCGTCTCGTGAATTAGCCTTCATCTGTGTAATTAGTTTTATAATTAGCTTATGTTTAGTCCTCCTAATTAACATCCGAATATTCAATGTGACATGAATTTTAGGAGCGACTATGAACCAAACACCCCTAGTTATGCATCATATATACGACCATTGCAGGGCCTACACACATGGGGCTACGCACAGGAGCCGAGGTGGGTGGATGTGACTGGGCAGCAGCATGCCTACAGCCTCCTGCTGCTGATCGATGTGGACCGTGGAGCTTTCTCGCGACGGCACTCGCGAGGCGCATGGGCCCTGCTGGCTGACAGCGTGCTGGACTTCACCGATATTATTCCCTGCGTTGACAGCGCCTGATCTGACGGATGAAAGATTGAGTGAGCAGCGGCCAATTTTCATCCGAGTAACAGATAGATTTAGCGTAAAGTTTCACCACTTTCTGTACTTTATGGATGGTGAAATTTATTTAGAATAATCGAAAAACCTCAGATCAGCCAGCCAATTGTTCCAAGTTCCAACAGCCGTCGTCCTTCTTGCTGGCTCGGGCGGTGAGGCCGTGCTCTGGATGAAAATTAAGACAAAATCACGGATTGCAATTAAAGAGCATTTCCAAAAGTTTCTTTTAAATTTGCTCTCTAAATTTTCATTGAAAGAGTCATTTTCTCTATTATGTCTTTTTTTTATCTTCCAATAACTTCTTTATATGTTGTAAGGACTCCTTTGTTCTTCATCTTTAGCCAATGAGATAACAATATTTACATCTAATTAAATTAATTATTAGAAGGATTTTTTTCAACTAAAATCTCTATTTCAATATTAAATTAATACGCCAAAAGGCTCTTTGTCAAAATAATCTATTATACCACCTAAAAAGAGAGAGAGGGTTTCGTCCAGAGGATTTTGGTGTGTGCGCTCCTTCGAAGTCCGACCACAATCAAGTAAGTCTTCGACTCAGGTTCGCGTTAGATTTCCTCCCCGCAACGGCGATTGGAAACGCGGGTGAAGAGCTGCCATTTGGAAAACGGGAGCAGCTTGCCGAGCGCTCGCCCTCCCTCCGGACCTCCATGTGGCCCGCCGGCGGATCCGTCCGCCCGCAACCGGAGCTCCTCCTGCGCGGAGTTTCATGCCGCCCGCCCGCAGCTCCACTGGTCCAGAGTTCCATGCCGCCCACCCGTAGCTCCTCGAGTCAGACTCACGCGCCCGGGCCACCCCTCACCTCCGCGCGAGCCGCCGACGGGCCTATCTGCTCGACCCTCCCAGTAGCACCGCCCCTCCCCTCGCGCGAGTCGCCCCTCTCCCTCCTCGCCTAGAGCACGGCGAGCACGGACGCATCTGGGAGCTGCTGCGTGGATTTGAAGAAGAAGGACCGGGATGCAAATAGAAACTTTTATCTAGGTCTAGTTGCAAGATTAAAGACTCATAGGAATAGTAGTAAGTAGTGCAAAGCAGTTTGAGAGAAGTCAAGGGTTCCCAATGCAAAATGTCCAGCCAGAAATAATCGGGACAGCCAAACGCCCAGCTTAGATTCTACATAATCCTACTCATTCTAAAAAAAAGATAATCCTGCTCAGCTTATAACCGAGACCTAGATGAGCTGAACCATAGATGGACAGGGATTCAGTGACTTACCTGAGGCAAGTCACAACGTAACTTACCTTTAGCATCCAGCCATTGAAATCAGATCCAATGGTTCAAATCAGATCCAGCCTTTCAGCAATTCAGAAATAGGTAAACAGCAGCAAAGTAGTTCAGATTTCACAGATACATAGTAGGTCACTGCATTTTCAAAGCTAATCCAGTGCTTACAAATTAGCTAATCCAGCAGCTAATCAAGTGCATCAGCTTATCAATTAAGTGACATAACTCGATCCAGTGCTTACAAAGCTTCCATCAACTACTTACAATAGTTGCTGCTCCTACATTCTGACATTCAGAGAAGTCTACTTGATTGGCATTGTGATATTCTCCACAAAATACTATACTTAGCCCTGCCCAAAATACTATAGTTAGCCCTGTCCAAAATACTAAGTAACCAACTAATAAAAGCTAGAACATATCTTGAAGGTCCAAATTTGCCAAAGTTGGAATTGTTATGAGCTGAGTAAAACTGTCAATGACAGTGTACTCTTGAAGCTCGACTTCTCCTTTGTTCTTGCCATCATGTTCTCCTTCTACTTGAGGCTCTGCACCACCTTTTTTCTTTTTTTTTTGCTGCCAAGAAATTGCAATTAATTAGTAGAGGATGAGCAGCAACTTATTGAAATGTCAGCATTATAGAAATTTTCAGATTGCAATTACAACATACTTTTGCTTTCTTCTTTGCTGGTACAGCAGATTTGGTTGGTTTGTGCTTCACCTTACGCAACTTATCTAACCAGGTTCTCAGTCTCTTTGATGTCTTTGACTGAACTTCCTTTTTCTTCAGCTGTGCAGCACTAAGGGCATCTCTTTCCTACACATTTGGGTCAGCATTTTCCAGCCCACTAAATGGGTTTTCATTCACAACTCCAGTACATGCATTGAGTTTATCCTCCAATTGCGTACCAAGGCAATCAAGTCCGTTGTCTAATAGCAAACAACATTCTGGAGAGCTAGCTGCTTTATATGCCAAATGCTGAAATTTATGGCATAGAAACTTGTGCTGAAGTTGAGCTTCAAGTTTCGGGTTTTCTACCACAATTCTTCCTTCTCTATCTTGTATACTTTCTTTGCGGGCTTCTCTAGTCCATCTCTTTAACACATAGTGTGTTGGCAATATCTTTATATTCATCAAATCAAGAACTTTCAGACCATGTGCACATAATATTCTTGTCCTATTGAACATTCCACAACTACATGAAGCTGTTTTGTTCAAGCACAAGATCAGTGACTTCATAATTTCCTTTCTCTCTATCCAATGAAATAGTCATCCGAGCTTTGCAAGCAGTTCTTGTTTCAGCTCTAAAACACTTAGTCACATGATCAATTTGCCCTTTTCTTCGATAACCTTCATTGGCACATACATATCTGCATGAAGTGACTTGATGATCGAATTTGCTTATATTTGTGTACCTTTTTTCACATCAAAGCCTGTAAGCCCACCATTGGCCACCCAGAATCGCCAAGCCTCATTCGGATTTCTGAACCTCAAACCAATTTTAGGTATCTTCTTATCAGATTATGCCATTCCCTTCCACAACTCAGATTCTGAACTTTCACAACTCGCAAAACCCAGGCATCAACTAGTCTGTAACCCAAACAATGGACATATGTGTATGAAAATTCTAATTCCACTAGTTCTGTAATACTACAGTGTAAAAAAAAGCTAAAGCACCTAATAGTCCTATAACAAAATCAAGCAATGTAACCTTTCTTGGTTCACTAAATCTTAAATTTGGAAGCATTCTTGTATATGACTTCGTTCTATTTTGCATTAGTAAATAGCAAAGACAAGAACCCTTACTGAGCTTTTGTGGTCGGCAGAGGATTCGTCTCCCACGGCGCCGCGGCAACACCACGGGCTACCGACGATACGTGAGGAGGCCTGCGGCGGCATGGGAGGCCAGTGGGGTCGCAGGAGGCTGGAGACGACGCCCACGGCGGCGCGGGAGGCCAACGGGGTTGCGGGGATGGCGCACGGGAGGCCGGCGTGGACGCGCGAGGCCAGGACGGTCACGGGCGCACGGGAGACCGGCAGCCATGGGCAAGGCCCGCGGCGGTGCGCGAGACCAGAGGGGTCGGCGGGTCGCAGGACGTCGCGAGTCCGGCGCGACCGCCCCCGGTGTCCACGCGCGAGCCAGGATGGTCACAGGCGTGGGGGAGGCCAGCAGCGGCAAGACCCGCGGCGGCGCGCGAGACCAACGGGGTCGCAGGAGTCAGGACGACACGAGTCCGGCGCGGTCGCGTGGGAATGTGGTCGTCGCTCCCATGTCCGCAGACTCTGTAAAAAAATGGATAGATATTTCTATTTTAGTTGCAAGTGCTGTGAGCCTTTGGATGTACTTGGACGGTGGATGAAGGGTCGCAAGTTACGTTGTGACTTGCTGTAGCTAAGTTACTGGATTTCTGTCCAGCAAATGGGGCCTCAGATAAATAAGGATCGGTCTCGTCTCCTCCTCGGGTACTCTACGTTAAAAAACCGTCCCACCCTCAACCCGTGTTCTCTCTCCTCAACCAGTGAAAATGAATAAAATAAGGCACGCGATGTCCAGCAGCATAATTATCAGTAAAGGAGAGTGCCTTCCAGCAAATGACTCAATTTTAGGTGTCCGCCAGCCAACGACCTCCATTTGGATGTCCAGTAGACATTTTCCCCTTATTTTATTCATTTTCACTGGTTGAGGAGAGAGAACAGCAGTGAAATGTCATTTTTACCCCTTTCTTCTTCACCTCTCCCTCTCACACTCTGCTCTCTAGCAGAAGCGATGTAGGCCCTCACAGCGAGCTCCCCTGCTTCTTCATCCTTCCCTTCCTCCTCCACCGCACACCGGCACCGCTGTTCCAAGCTCGTGCCGGCAACGCTTCTTCCTAGCTCCATGGCTGGCCACCGGCGCGAGCTCCTCTCCGGTGGCTTCCTCCGGCGGCGCTTCATCCCCTGCTCCATGGCCGGTCGCCGGCGCGAGCTCCTCTCTAGTGAGCGCATAGGCCATCATCACCGGCGCGAGCCCCTTCCCCGGCGGGCGCGTAGGCCATCCTTGGCGGCGCGCAGAGCCTCTACCCCATCCCCGACAGCCAGTGATTCAAGAGGAAGAAGAAGAGCTGTGTGGCGTGGGATCCGGTGGCGTCCCCGACGCGACCCCTTCACACGGAGGCGAGCGGCGCCCTGCCCTGGCACGGGCGCTTCCCCTACGATAGTGAGTTCTGGCCGCCCTGCCCTGTTGCGTGCTTTGGAGCCGCTCGACGCAACAGCGGACGGGCTTCGTCGCCCGTGTCGTCGAGGCACTCGTCGCGTCGGCGGCGTCTCGGCCAGACCAAGGTAGAAGAAAGGGGCAGGGGCAAAACAAATATTTTATCGTCCTTCTCTCTCCTCAACAGCCAGAAATTAATATTTTATTGGGTGGAGTGTCCACCAGCAAATTTGTAAAGAACCAGCAAATCGCTCTATTTTGGATGTCCAGCAGCAAAACGTGGTCACTTTCGATGTCTAGGAGCCAATTGTCCCTTTTATTAAACAATGTGCTGGTGGTACCTTCCCTAATACAAAACTTACGTTTTGTTCGTCCAGTTCACACATGTAATTCTTGTTCTATTGAATTTGCGACGGTCGTTTACTATGACAATGTGAATGCAGTCTACATGACAAGCAACCCTATCCATCACCGCCGCACGAAACATATCGAGATGGACATTGACCAGTTTGTTCGTGAGAGTGTTACTTTGGTGGGGCAAGTTTGAGTTCTGCATATCCCGCCAACACATCGGTTTGCGAATATCGTGACTAAAGGACTGTCGATAGTTCATTGATTTTAGATCCAGTCTTTATGTCTCGGATCCTCCGGCTGCAACTGTCGGCATGCTTAGAGATAAGAGCTTGACTATGACTTATATTGTACTCTTCTTATAAGACAATTCGTATCCCATCTGTATATAATGAAAGGTCACCTAACCGGCTCAACCTAGGGTATGAGGCGTTTTCCTATTTCTTCATATACATAGGCCCAGTTCTGACCTACTACTAGGCTACGCTAGCAAGTATCAAGTTCTCTTCTTTTAAATCTCTGTTGCATACTCTCTCTGATCATAAATAAGTGACATTGAATTGTTTTAAATCAACCATTTTAAAATTTTAGTTATATATTACATTACATTACATTTTATGTAAAGTTGGATACTTGAAAATGATACAAGTGGGTTTGCCTCACGATGTAGGGCCAAACACATCGTAGCCGTTGTGTTTTTTTCAGTGGCAGAACACGACAATCGTGGATTTTACAAGCGGATATTCAGTGGCAGAACACGGCAATCGCGCCAAACAAGTCATAGCCGTTGTGTGTTTTTTTCACCGCTTCAAGCCATGGACTACATAATTTGAACTAGGGTCCTGATTTTGGGTACCATAGCTCTCCCACCATGGATGGTGTGCCGCACCACACGGTGGGCACAAGCCAAACCAAATATGGCTGTAGTTTCGTAAAGCATACTTTTATTTCCTTTTATACATATTTTGTCACAAAAAGTACCAATCAAAGTTATGTTTTGTAGACTGTTTCAACGTTCAAAATATTCTTTTTTTTCTTCCCTGAAAGAAGCGATATTCTATTGTCCTGATCTATAAAGGGACTACTTATTAGGTTATGTTAGTTGGTATGGCAAAGAGGGCTTTGGGTAGGCATGAAGTTGTTAATGATCGTGCCGTATGCTGGTAGATTACATGTTTGCCAATCTTACTTGCTTTTAAGTTTCTGCAACTTAACCTCACCGTGATAAGCATATGTGTTCCTGCTAGTTTCACTGCAGGGAATATGTCAAACCCCTAGTAACATGCATATGCCAGAATTTCTTCCTTTGATGGAATTCTGCGACATCGCTACAATAGGTGTAGTCGTGCGCGCGGATGTGAACTATAAATACTAATGTGCTTGCTTTGCTAACGCTCCATACTAGTTGTCAGTTTTGCAAACAGGAAAAAGAAAAAAGAAAGAAAGAGAAGAAGTCATTTCTGTTGCCAGGAGCCAGCGGTGCATACAGAAACCACCGGCAAAACAAGGCTGGGTCCAGAGTAGAGGCTCTGTTACAACAAATTGTCTCTCAGTTTCTTTTAGACACGTTACCTTTTGGATTGCAACTCTTAGTTTGTGTGTTAAAGCTGAAAAGAAAATTTGTGCTGCTCGCAAAATTTGATTGCAGGAACAGGGATAGAGTTTATATGCTCCTCACAATATTGACTTCCTTTTGTGCTCTCAACAATTTCACCACATCTTATCTAGTGCTAATTCAGGGACATTTGTGTACGTAGGTGAGGGGGAAAAGCTTTTATGTTCTCCTTACTTTACTTCGGTGTATATTATCTGACAATATGTTTAGCTTCTAAAGATACCATATTTACTCTTTTATTACAATAAAGGGATTTCGTAGCAACCATATAATGCTAACAAAATTATCCGTCTGCGTATAGTGATAACAACAACGTGGAAATAAACTTGTAAATTAAATAGTTCTTCTTTCTCTTGGCTTAATTATGACCATCACACTGTTATTTTAGCCCATATTCTGGTGTCAAGGTTCAGATTTATTAAAATAAAGGTTTATTCTAAGGGCATGTTTGGATATGGCCCTAGCCGGGCAGTGCTCGCCAGGCATGCGCATCGGAGCCTAGGTGCTCGAAATCAAATGCTTGGGAGCAATCCAGACAATTAATGGTTTTGTTCATACTTAATTACTACCTACCAATTGTACACAATTAGCATAGTTGTCCCACGAATAATTGTCACATGCTCATATGTATTCTAGATTGGTATACATCTACATGCTAGGCTTGCATTTTTCCCATGAAACATATATTGCAAAACCATGCTATCTATCAAAGGCTTTCAGGTTGCAGCGTCGGTCTGTAATGATTTAGAAATAAATAATTCTAAAATATGTTTTATAGAGGACATGCCATGTTTATTAATGGCATATTTATTCCAAGATAGCAGTTATGTCCAATTCTTTTTTCCTAGCCTTTTAGTCTAACAGCCATACTATTTGCCTAAGCTGATTAGCTGGCTTTACCATCACTTCGGCGAGAGGCTCCACCATCAACCTTGGCGACATCGAACTTCACGGCGAGGGGCTTCGCCGTCATCGGCGACATTGATGTCACCTTCGCCAGTACTTCGGCAAGGGGCCCTGCCATCGGCCTCGACGACTTTGACGTCACCTTCGCCAACACTTCGGCGAGGGGCTTCGCCATCGACCTCGGCAACATCGACGTCACCTTCGCCAACACTTCGGCAAGGGCTCCGTCACCGACCTCAGTGACTTCGACGTCACCTTCACTAACAATTTGGCGAGGGGCTCTACCATCAACCTCGGCGACATTGACATGACATCGATGTCAACTTCACCCACACTTTGACAAGGTGATCCACCATCGACCTTGCCGACATCCACGTCACCTTCGCCATCACTTCGGCAAGGAGCTCCATCATTGACCTCAGTGATATCGGGGTCACGTTCACCCGCCATCGCCTTCGGTTCGAGTGAAGAACCTCCTCCCATGTTCATCGTCAACACCTTCATCAACTAGGCACGAGACCTTCGCCCGCTCATAAGCACTAGCCAAGATGGGCTAAGGGGGTGCATTGGAGAACCAATTCAACTCAGAGGACATGTATTGATCGATGCCCATGACCTAAAGGAGGCAAGCCCCGCTGGCTACGACAACTACACCATCTACGTCCACCTCGAGAAATGTGTCATCATCAACATTCAGTGACAACCCTTGCGTTTGACCATGATTGGATGACTATGGTAGCCAATACGACTGCTTCCACTACTACGACTGCTTTGGCTACAGAGAGCTACCCCTAGAGAGGTAAAGACCCTCACAGCAGCTGAGACAAGCAGGAGCAAGACTATCGACCTCTGCAAATGAAAAGCCATCATCATCATTAGATCACGGCCTCTAACCTTCGCTGCTGAAACATTTCCTACTCCGACGACACCTATCGTGGCTCGATACAGGGATCGTAATTGTACTCTTGGGCCTTTTTCCTATTATTATAGCAACTAGGTCTTGATGTACCTACCAAAACCTAGTGGCTAAGAGGCTACTTTGGGGAAAGGGGCGGTTGCGCCTACCCCTTAGATGTAGAAAGGCCCAAGGCCCATGGTCTAATGATCTCCACGTAATTTATAAACCGAAGAGGGTAGGGAGGAAGATTGCCTCCTCTCACCTCCCATATAAATAGAGCCCAACAACACATTTGGTTAGAGGGAATTGTTAGAAGGGAATGAGAGTTAATAGATGTGTGATTAAAATTCCTTTGATTGGTTGGTGGGTATGGGAGTTCTTGTGGGAAGGGAAGAGGAATTCGAGGGCCTCAACTCTCACCTTTTAAACCGAGGAAGAGAGGTGGGAATTGAGAGGGAATTCTTTATTAACACAAGACGAACGTATCTCCACCGTTGATGGTAAATTAATTTATGATTTTCCATTCCCAAATCTACCAACCAAAGGAAGAAGGAACTCTCTTAATTTCCAGCACATGCCAAACAAGGGATTGGGAGTATAAATCAAAATCCCACATCAATTCCCTCCACTAACTACCACCTCCAATTCCTATGCCCTTTCTTTGAACTTGCCAAACACACCGCATGGGGCAAGGGTAAAGGAGTTCTTCCCTCACACTCCAAACCCTCCAAACCCAGATTGATGAGATCAGTTGACCTACCACTACTAACCACACTTAACATTGTTTGTCTTCTGGATAGTAACACTATTCTTTGCTACAATTTACATGGATGCAGATAGCCAGTTATTTAGTTTTGATCTAATTTCACGCCGAGTCACGAAGATATTTAGGGATAGAGGTGTTAGCAACATAGTTCCATTCATGAGTGTTTATGTTGCAGGTATGGGTTTACTTAATTTTTTATTTACCTGACACTCTAAATGAAAACTTTTGGAGGTGCCAACATGAAAGTATGAAGGGTGGTTTGTATATACCGAAGATGGATAAATTTATTAAACATGACTATAGATAAGTGGTACAATGTGTTTAGATTTTTATGACCATCTTTCAATTCTCTAGACAGTAGTATGCATAGGAATTTCATTAGTTTATTCCTGTGTCATACATGAGATGTTGGTGTGTCGAAAAATAATAGTAGTTCTAGTTTTAGGTTGCGACTGGAAATTGTCTAGTGTAGCAGAAACCCAAAAAAATGAAGCTTCTATACTCCAAATGTATATTAGTCTTTCCTGTCTCTACCCCTATAAATTAATTAGTTTTGACCTATTAATGCCACCTAATAACTTAGAAACAAGGATAACCGAATATGATGCATGCCAAGGAAAGGTGGGATTTTCTCTAGAGTTTTAAGTTATGATTTTGTGCAAGTGTAGCTATAAAGAATGGACTAACGATAAGTTTGTGTTGTTTGGTGAATGTGTGGTCGTTGTAGTGATGAGTAACAACCATTCGTTGGGGGCAAATTGATTCCTCATCCAACTGATATTAATTTCAAAATTTTGCATGTTTCTGCAGCGCTTCGTGTAAGCAACTCTACACATGAAGGACCAAGAGAAGGTGCTTCAAGTGCTTCTTGAGGTTATTCTGCAATGTATAATGCAGGAAGTGGTTTTCTTTTTTTGTCAAGGATACATAGAGTGATTTCTCTTAATTTAGTACTTTACTTCAATTCTGATGTTATATTATTTTTTACGAGGACACTGTGTTATTATATAGGTGCTACTGTGTGTAGTCTTTTGCATGTACTCTTTGAAAGCAACTCCAAGCTATGAGGGCTACCTTTATGCGTGCTGCAGCATGTTTTTACTCTGTTTCCTGCACTGCTATGTCTAATGGATAGTCTAGCAATGTTATCTTGAGTGAGGTTGATTGCGTACTATTTTGGTAGATGTATGAGATTGAGTGATTGAAGATGTGTTTCTTTGAACCTTTTCTACAATTCTTGCTTATGCGTGGGGTATCCTGGTGTGTTGCCTGTGCATTGTGGCACCATTTGTATCCCTATGTTCACATGTCAATAAGTGAACTACGATGGCATGAATGGTTCATAAGTGCTAGCTAGGCGTGCTTATTCTCAGAAAACTTGACCACTGGTGGCGTTGCTTCTATAGTGTGCACTATCCCTCCATGGATCCGGATGTGTCAACAAGCTCAGAAAGGTAACTGTTGCAATTGTTCTGAAATTGCAATTGTTGTTTTAGCAAGGTCGGTTTCTCTAACTATAAGGTGAAAAAAGATGAAAACAAGTCGTGTGAACTAAGATTTATGATGTGTATATGTGCCCACAATACAGTGAGAATGAATTTTCTACTCTTTGCAGAAAAAGGTATAACATTGCATAACATGGGATCCAATGACATGGGAGGAGTGGATATCGGCGAATGGTTGGTCAAGGAGCCTTACCAAATAGTAGGAAACGGCCATGGTGCAAAATTGCTAAATCAGTCTGATCCTAATGGATCCTTCTTTTTTATAGCGCCCTTTATGTTGCCCCCCCCACTATCGATAAGTGGTACAATGTGTTTAGATTTTTATGACCATCCTTTCAATTCTCTAGACAGTAGTATGTATAGGAATTTCATTAGTTTATTCCTGTGTCATACATGAGATGTTGGTGTGTTGAAAAATAATAGTAGTTCTAGTTTTAGGTTGCGACTGGAAATTGTCTAGTGTAGCAGAAACCCAAAAAAATGAAGCTTCTATACTCCAAATGTATATTAGTCTTTCCTGTCTCTACCCCTATAAATTAATTTGTTTTGACCTATTAATGCCACCTAATAACTTAGAAACAAGGATAACCGAATATGATGCATGCCAAGGAAAGGTGGGATTTTCTCTAGAGTTTTAAGTTACGATTTTGTGCAAGTGTAGCTATTAAGAATTGAATAACGATAAGTTTGTGTTGTTTGGTGAATGTGTGGTCGTTGTAGTGATGAGTAACAACCATTCGTTGGGGGCAAATTGATTCCTCATCCAACTGATATTAATTTCAAAATTTTGCATGTTTCTGCAGCGCTTCGTGTAAGCAACTCTACACATGAAGGACCAAGAGAAGGTGCTTCAAGTGCTTCTTGAGGTTACTCTGCAATGTATAATGCAGGAAGTGGTTTTCTTTTTTTTGTCAAGGATACATAGAGTGATTTCTCTTAATTTAGTACTTTACTTCAATTCTGATGTTATATTATTTTTTATGAGGACACTGTATTATTATATAGGTGCTACTATGTGTAGTCTTTTGCATGTACTCTTTGAAAGCAACTCGAAGCTGTGAGGGCTACATTTATGCGTGCTGCATCATGTTTTTACTCTGTTTCCTGAACTGCTATGTCTAATGGATAGTCTAGCAATGTTATCTTGAGTGAGGTTGATTGCGTACTATTTTGGTAGATGTATGAGATTGAGTGATTGAAGATGTGTTTCTTTGAATCTTTTCTACAATTCTTGTTTATGCGTGGGGTATCCTGGTGTGTTGCCTGTGCATTGTGGCACCATTTGCATCCCTATGTTGACGTGTCAATAAGTGAACTACGATGGCATGAATGGTTCATAAGTGCTAGCTAGGCGTGCTTATTCTTGGAAAACTTGACCACTGGTGGCGTTGCTTCTATAGTGTGCACTATCCCTCCATGGATCCGGATGTGTCAACAAGCTTAGAAAGGTAACTGTTGCAATTGTTCTGAAATTGCAATTGTTGTTTTAGCAAGGTCGGTTTCTGAAATTGCAATTGTTGTTTTAGCAAGGTCGGTTTCTCTAACTATAAGGTGAAAAAAGATGAAAACAAGTCATGTGAACTAAGATTTATGATGTGTATATGTTCCCACAATACAGTGAGAATGAATTTTCTACTCTTTGCAGAAAAAGGTATAACATTGCATAACATGGGATCCAATGACATGGAAGGAGGGGATATCAGCGAATGGTTGGTCAGGGAGCCTTACCAAATAGTAGGAAATGGCCATGGTGCAAAATTGCTAAATCAGTCTGATCCTAATGGATCCTTCTTTTTTACAGCGCCCTTTATGTTCCCCCCCCCCACTATCGATAAGTGGTACAATGTGTTTAGATTTTTATGACCATCCTTTCAATTCTCTAGACAGTAGTATGTATAGGAATTTCATTAGTTTATTCCTGTGTCATACATGAGATGTTGGTGTGTTGAAAAATAATAGTAGTTCTAGTTTTAGGTTGCGACTGGAAATTGTCTGGTGTAGCAGAAACCCAAAAAAATGAAGCTTCTATACTCCAAATGTATATTAGTCTTTCCTGTCTCTACCCCTGTAAATTAATTAGTTTTGACCTATTAATGCCACCTAATAACTTAGAAACAAGGATAACCGAATATGATGCATGCCAAGGAAAGGTGGGATTTTCTCTAGAGTTTTAAGTTACGATTTTGTGCAAGTGTAGCTATTAAGAATTGACTAACGATAAGTTTGTGTTGTTTGGTGAATGTGTGGTCGTTGTAGTGATGAGTAACAACCATTCGTTGGGGGCAAATTGATTCCCCATCCAACTGATATTAATTTCAAAATTTGCGTGTTTCTGCAGCGCTTCGTGTAAGCAACTCTACACATGAAGGACCAAGAGAAGGTGCTTCAAGTGCTTCTTGAGTTTATTCTGCAATGTATAATGCAGGAAGTGGTTTTCTTTTTTTGTCAAGGATACATAGAGTGATTTCTCTTAATTTTGTACTTTACTTCAATTCTGATGTTATATTATTTTTTACGAGGACACTGTGTTATTATATAGGTGCTACTGTGTGTAGTCTTTTGCATGTACTCTTTGAAAGCAACTCCAAGCTGTGAGGGCTACCTTTATGCGTGCTGCAGCATGTTTTTACTCTGTTTCCTGCACTGCTATGTCTAATGGATAGTCTAGCAATGTTATCTTGAGTGAGGTTGATTGCGTACTATTTTGGTAGATGTATGAGATTGAGTGATTGAAGATGTGTTTCTTTGAACCTTTTCTACAATTCTTGCTTATGCGTGGGGTATCCTGGTGTGTTGCCTGTTCATTGTGGCACCATTTGTATCCCTATGTTCACATGTCAATAAGTGAACTACGATGGCATGAATGGTTCATAAGTGCTAGCTAGGCGTGCTTATTCTCGGAAAACTTGACCACTGGTGGCGTTGCTTCTATAGTGTGCACTATCCCTCCATGGATCCGGATGTGTCAACAAGCTCAGAAAGGTAACTGTTGCAATTGTTGTTTTAGCAAGGTCGGTTTCTCTAACTATAAGGTGAAAAAAGATGAAAACAAGTCGTGTGAACTAAGATTTATGATGTGTATATGTGCCCACAATACAGTGAGAATGAATTTTCTACTCTTTGCAGAAAAAGGTATAACATTGCATAACATGGGATCCAATGACATGGGAGGAGGGGATATCGGCGAATGGTTGGTCAGGGAGCCTTACCAAATAGTAGGAAACGGCCATGGTGCAAAATTGCTAAATCAGTCTGATCCTAATGGATCCTTCTTTTTTATAGCGCCCTTTATGTTGCCCCCCCCACTATCGATAAGTGGTACAATGTGTTTAGATTTTTATGACCATCCTTTCCATTCTCTAGACAGTAGTATGTATAGGAATTTCATTAGTTTATTCCTGTGTCATACATGAGATGTTGGTGTGTTGAAAAATAATAGTAGTTCTAGTTTTAGGTTGCGACTGGAAATTGTCTAGTGTAGCATAAACCCAAAAAAATGAAGCTTCTATACTCCAAATGTATATTAGTCTTTCCTGTCTCTACCCCTGTAAATTAATTAGTTTTGACCTATTAATGCCACCTAATAACTTAGAAACAAGGATAACCGAATATGATGCATGCCAAGGAAAGGTGGGATTTTCTCTAGAGTTTTCAGTTACGATTTTGTGCAAGTGTAGCTATTAAGAATTGACTAACGATAAGTTGTTGTTGTTTGGTGAATGTGTGGTCGTTGTAGTGATGAATAACAACCATTCGTTGGGGGCAAATTGATTCCTCATCTAACTGATATTAATTTCAAAATTTTGCATGTTTCTGCAGCGCTTCGTGTAAGCAACTCTACACATGAAGGACCAAGAAAAGGTGCTTCAAGTGCTTCTTGAGGTTATTCTGCAATGTATAATGCTGGAAGTGGTTTTCTTTTTTTGTCAAGGATACATAGTGTGATTTCTCTTAATTTAGTACTTTACTTCAATTCTGATGTTATATTATTTTTTACGAGGACACTGTGTTATTATATAGGTGCTACTGTGTGTAGTCTTTTGAATGTACTCTTTGAAAGCAACTCCAAGCTGTGAGGGCTACCTTTATGCGTGCTGCATCATGTTTTTACTCTGTTTCCTGAACTGCTATGCCTAATGGATAGTCTAGCAATGTTATCTTGAGTGAGGTTGATTGCGTACTATTTTGGTAGATGTATGAGATTGAGTGATTGAAGATGTGTTTCTTTGAACCTTTTCTACAATTCTTGCTTATGCGTGGGGTATCCTGGTGTGTTGCCTGTGCATTGTGGCACCATTTGTATCCCTATGTTGACGTGTCAATAAGTGAACTACGATGGCATGAATGGTTCATAAGTGCTAGCTAGGCGTGCTTATTCTCGGAAAACTTGACCACTGGTGGCGTTGCTTCTATAGTGTGCACTATCCCTCCATGGATCCGGATGTGTCAACAAGCTCAGAAAGGTAACTGTTGCAATTGTTCTGAAATTGCAATTGTTGTTTTAGCAAGGTCGGTTTCTGAAATTGCAATTGTTGTTTTAGCAAGGTCGGTTTCTCTAACTATAAGGTGAAAAATATGAAAACAAGTCGTGTGAACTAAGATTTATGATGTGTTATATGTGCCCACAATACAGTGAGAATGAATTTTCTACTCTTTGCAGAAAAAGGTATAACATTGCATAACATGGGATCCAATGACATGGGAGGAGGGGATATCGGCGAAT
Source organism: Miscanthus floridulus (assembly GCF_019320115.1). Taxonomy (NCBI): domain Eukaryota; kingdom Viridiplantae; phylum Streptophyta; class Magnoliopsida; order Poales; family Poaceae; genus Miscanthus; species Miscanthus floridulus. The sequence goes on along the minus strand of NC_089584.1, from coordinate 15,907,557 downwards.
GGTTGGTCAGGGAGCCTTACCAAATAGTAGGAAACGGCCATGGTGCAAAATTGCTAAATCAGTCTGATCCTAATGGATCCTTCTTTTTTACGGCGCCCTTTATGCCCCCCCCCCCCCCCCCCCCCCCCCCCCCCCCCAAGTTCTGGGTAAGACAGTCCGTATCAGATTTGTGCTAAAAAAAAGTGCACGTTTGGCCGGAGCAGCAACCTCATCCTCGATGACACTGGCATTGGCCTCTGGAATCCGTTGAATGCGTCTGCTTGGAAGTGGGCAGAAAGCCATGATTTGGTCTTAGAGAAAGTGAACCTTGGCTGTGCCCATTGTTTGATGTTATACATGCTTCTGAATGAACCCGACTTAGTTTATACATGGTAAGCTAACTATTTCATGCAGATATGATGCTGGATGGAATCCAGATAGTGTGAATTCCATGAATATTTTTTTCTTGGTTGACCTGATTGCCTAGGCATAGCAGCCACTAAGCCACCAGGAGGTGGCCAGTAGTAGCTGGGCGGTGGCTGGCCGTGGAGACGAACTGACATGAAAATGAGGGAGGCTCACATGGCAGCAGAGTGCTCATGCGCTCAGCCATTAGATAGTCAGCAGGCTGATTCTCTTGAAATTAAGCTCACCAATGATCTCAGTGAAGGACGCTGGGTCGATGGCCTCTATTTTCCTGTTACTACAAATGTGACTGAATGATATGCAGAACAGATTGATTCTTGTTATTTATCTTCCTTTTATCCTGATCTAGGTGAGAAAAGACACAACTGCTGGTCAGTACTTGATACAAGCTTTGGAAAGTGTCCGGCAAGAACTTCTTGCTTGACAAATTACAGGTATGTAAATCTTCTTGCTTGTGAAGGCTGTCGGGTAATACAGCTGAATACACTAATATCCAAGTTATAGATACCTGCTCCAAGTTATTTCATGGTGCTTGTAGTTATTCATTCATTTAAGGACATCTACTATATGTATAATGCAAAAAAATGTAGTGTTCATGTAACAAGAAAGGTAGCTTAATGCCTTTTCTTATTCCTATATTGCTTCTCTTAATTTTCTAGGGTCTTGAATAGTGTGGTAGAGTGTAGGCAGATCCTGGGTATTCGGAGGTGAGCCAAGTGATGCTATACTTGAATTATATCTAATATATAAATACATCCTTATGTTTGCATCCATGTTTGTGTGAAAAGATTAATAGTGGGTTAATGTATTTGGGTGAATCCAAAAGTGAGGAAGAACTGCTTACAAGTAAATTTTCTTCATTATTCTTGCATATATAATGTTGCCAGTGCTACAGTCAAGGCGCCGACCCACGGCCTAGAGCCTAGGCGTTTCAAGACGTTTTTCTAGGCGATGGCTTATACATGCCTAAATACTTGAAAGAAAAGAAAAAAAAAATAGGAGATCAGTGGTCAAGAAACAGGGAGGAAAAGAAGAAGGCCCAGAAGGCCCATTTAAGGGCCCAACTCTCCCACGGTCATCTTATCCCCTCCCCTCCCCTCCCTCCCAGCCTGTTCCCGTCTCTCTCTCCCTCCCAAACTCTGCCCGCACGGCCGTGCCTGTCGCTCACCCGCGCCGCCGCCAGCGCCCGACGTCGCCTCCTTCCCCGCCGGTCGTTGCCGCCCCCGCCGACGTTACCTCCTCCCCCACTGCCGCCCGACGTCCGCGCCGCCCCCATGCATCCCTGCCTTGGTGGATCTGCCTGCCGCCACAGCCTCTTTCCACCGACCGCCGCTGCCTCACGTAGCTCCTTCCCCATCGTTGCCCGACCTCCACGCCCGCCTTTAGCCTCCTGGCGCGCTCGCCGCCTCCCGTCGACCCTCCCGCAGCCCTAGATCTGGGGGCACACCGCCTAACCTCCGCCTACCCCCTTAGGCGAGACGGTGCCCCTCCGCCTAGCGTTGAAGCGCGCCCAGGCGAGCCTAGGCGAGCGCCTTTTTTAACATTGGGTAACCCTAATCCCCAAATCCTCGAGCGCCTCCGTCAATCCCCCAACACCGGGCCGAAGTCCTAAACGGCGTGTCGGTGCAGAAAGTGACCAACTAGTGAATATTTGTAGTTTTGCTGTATATTGTGATCGGAGGTGGCCTAGCACTCAATGACATATGATTTATACTGGTTCAGATAACGTGTCTTACGTCCAGTCGGGGTCAGTTGGTGACTTTATTCCTGAGCTCAGGTATCGATCTAAAGAACTCTGGCCAACTGGAATCGGTCCTCCTTGTTGGAGGAAACGCACCCCCTTTTATAGATGAAGGGGACAGCTTTACAAGTGAGAGGGTGAGGGTACGTATGCTGCCGAGCCTTGTTGTCCACGCCTTCCGAGCCTTGTTGCCCACACCGACGGGTACAAGATAGTGGTTGGCGTCTACAACACTGTTGCTGTCATTGTAGAATGTCAGATGCACACGGGAGGTCGTGCTGCATTTTTCAGGGATGGTGGACGTCGGTACCTGAAAATACTGTTTGATGCCTAGAGGCATGTGAGGGGTCTCGCTATGTTCACCCGGTACGGTAAATCCTGGTGCCCATACCGCTATCGATGCCTAGAGACACGTGGGGGGGTCTTACTGAATGGGAGGTTTAGCGGCCCCTACTATACCGTAGAGGGAGATGTCGGCGTTTGCAATACTGTTTGTGTCAGGGTGGCTGCAGAGTACTGCTCCGCGCAGGCTATGGTTCATGGTACAGTGGTTTTAACTTGTGAGCTTTGTCTTGTCTTTCTCCGCACGTCTTTTGGTTTCTACCGAGCGGGCGTCCCTGGTCGGATGGCTCCAGTCGGCTCTGAGTGCACCGGTCGGAGAAGAGCGGTGAGCAGGGTTCCTGCGACTCCCGGTCGGAGACGTGGGGTCGAAGTCGAAAGTAGTGTTTTGGGCCAGACCTTCCAATCGGAGAGGCTGTCCGGTGGCGGCTGGAGTCGAAGCGAACGCTCCGGTCGAAGAGGTGGGCTGAAGCAGCCGATGAGAGGGCATTGTTCCTCTTTGGCCAGTCCTTTCGATTGGTGATTGGACCACTCTTTTGGCCTATTGTTTTAGACTTGGACCGAGCCTCGGCGTGGAAGCCGGTCCAAGGGACCCCGGATTTATTTACGCGACACGGCGGGTCGGCCATCTTCGCGGGCTGTCCTCCGCGTGGCGCCGCTACGTCGGCGATGGCGTCCGGATCGAGCGACGCCGGGAACGTCTGCCCTTGGCCGGCGTCGATTCTCCTCGCGGAGGAGGGGTACGCCGCAGCCAGTAGGAACGACACCACGGCCAGAGCCAGATCGAAGGACAGCCATACCGTGGAGATCACCTTCTGGATCGCTGATCCACCGGCGGTGTCCTTCTACACCTTCCACTGCATCAAGGCTCCCAGCTCCGACTCCGACTCCAAGGACGTCGACCTGAGAGTTAATTCAGACGTTGTGGGCGCACATGGCAGATTCCTTCTTATTCGCACCCTCTTGGCCGGAGACGACCAGGATGAATACTTCATCTACAAGGGCCACCCCAAGTCCCCGTCCCTCGAAAGCATCCCGCTTGTTCCATATCATTATAGGCTGCACGGAGAGGAGTTCGGAATCGTGCCCCGCGGTGACGATGGCCATTATCTCCTGATTGCACTCCGTGACACGGTGAATAAAGATTACCGGCTTCACATCTACTCGTCTGAGGATACAACATGGACGACTAAGGAACTGCCCAATCCATGTCCTGAGGTCGGTACAATTATGCCGGACAAGGTCTTCACACTCGGAGATGGCTTGGTGTTATGGGTCGGTTTGCTGAAAGGTATAGTGACATGTGACGTACTAAAAGAACCCCATCTTGCGCAATACATCCCATTGCCTGAGGCCTGAGCCCTTGCCTGAAAACAGAGAAAAAGTGAAGAAAGCGAAGAAATTCCTCCCAGGAGTTAGGCTTTTTCGGGATGTCACCTGTGTTGATGGTCTGATCAAGTTTATTGAGATAGAACACCGTGTGATTGTAAGAGAGATTACAGATGATCCTCCTGAAAAGCCTTTTGACCCAAGGACCAAGGATGTGTTCTATGATTCAGAATTGATCATGCTGAGCAAGCACAAACCAGTGGAAAACAAGCCTAAGATTCAGCGCTCAGCGAATGGTTGGAGTGCCACTATATGGACTAGGGAGATAGGGTCAAACTTTTGGCTCAAAGGAAGCAGCGTTGATGTGAATGACATTTTGGTCGATGACTCGGCGTTTTCAGCGTCGGTGTCCAGCAAGAAGAGTGAATCTGCTGGGAGCCTGACATTCAAGAACCTGCAGTGTGCTCAGCCCACCCTGAGCACGGACGGTAATGACATCCTTTACCTCCAGTTGTTTGGCCGGCAATTGGGTGTACCGGTGCTGGCTGCTGTGGACCTTGTGGAGAAGACAATGAAAGTGGAAGCACCTGGAGTGCGTACTTTTGGAAAATATCCCCCTTCGCAGCAAACATTGCGTCCCTGTGCATTGGCGAACAGCCTGAAAATGACTCCAGGTAACTGTTGACCTTCTCTTGTTATCAACACGCGTGTGACAACACTGTTGGCCAATTATATTGTTTGCTGCCTACACCCTTTTAAGCTCCACACCATATATATGTTTGTTATTACTCGTGGTTTCTGCTGTGAGAAATAGGGATATCTGGTTTTTGTACCTTGCCTTTATGACAATATCTTAATCTCATTTAAACTTTTTGTTTACAATAGATACAGGGCATGTAAGGTTATATTCTCTGTTGATTTTTATTTATACTGTGTAGAATCCAGTCTTAATCTGTGCTGGGCAGCCAGATTTTTTATCTGCGCTAATGCTTATCAAAGAATTCAAATGATTCTATGATTGGGTGAGAGGATATTTACAAACTGCGTGCTATTTTGGACTCCATATGAGTCTGCAAAAGTAAAATAACTTGAGCACTACTGAATCTCTGTTTAGGACTATGGTATTGCTTATGAGTTTACCTGTTTCTGTAGGCATTAAAGTCTCAGCAAGCCAGATTGCAATGATGGACAGCTCTGCCAATAAGCCAAACAGTACAGCTGTAAGTATTTTCTATCATGCGCTGGTCTTCTTATTTCAAAGAATTCCCAGTTCCCACCTGACCTGCTAATGTTTCCTCCCTTGTGTCTGTAGATCTGTGTGGGCGAGCCCATTTCCTATGAATCTGAGAACAAACGTCCAAGGCAGGTTTCTTACTCTGTTCTTTGAATATCTGTGCAATGATGATCTGTTTTAAATTATCAAACCATTGAATATTCTGAAAGCTATCGCCCATTAGTTTTAGCTGATATTGGAGCTCTTTTGTATAATCGGATTTGCTGTCCTCAGGCTCTTGGCTGAGAAAGTCAACCATGCACAAAATGGAGCTCAGAGTACTGTACAGAATGTTCTTATCTCACAGGCCCATCCTAATCAAAACAATATGGTATGCTGAATCCAGTATATCATGTTTCCTAGTATGTGTCATACAACAAAAATAGTTCTAATGTGCCATTTCCAGCCTCCGCGGCTATGTTTTAACAGGTACGAGCAGCTTGGCTACAGTGGGTACTCATCATGGCCCCATCAGAACAATCCGGTATGCCGTATTTCATATGCACTGTTTCCATTGTGTACTGAGCGTGTTCTTTTCCATGGGAGAAGGAGACTAAATTTTAGTTCCAATTAGTCCCTTTGAACCAAACACCAGGAACTAAAACAGGGACTAGAGACTAAAATGTAGCAGTCAGGGCTGCTAATTGGGACTAAACAGCCCATACACCTCCCTCTCTCTCCTCCCCTCTAGTCCCTGAAACAAACACCATTTTAGTTTTTGTTTTAGTTTCTGATTTAGTCTCTAGCCCTAGGATTAGAGAAAAGAACACGCCCTTAGTCATCATACAGCAACATTAATAGATTGTGCTTCTCCAGCAGCAGCTGCCACCGTCATGCTTCAACAGGTGGGCTGGACCCTACAACCCCTTCTATCCACCATCGGCCCCTGCACCTAACATACAAAGCTATGTCAATTATCAACCGCTGCCGCAGCAGCCACTACTGCAGGAGCAGCAGACTACTGGCATTTGGACCTCACATGGTAACAAAATTGTGCAGCTTTTATGATACGAATCCATGTCCTCATTTGACCTGCTGTTTTAGAAAAGACAATCTCTTATTATTAAAGTTTAGGCCTTGCCTGGATGCGAAATATTTTTGAAACACTATGGTTTTGCAAAATACTTCATCAGTTTTCAAAAGTTACCAGGTGTTTGGATACAACAAATCTTGTACTCTTTAAAACCATGGTTTTGTGAAAACTGTAGTCTTTTTGGAGTTTTAGATCATTACCTCTTTCTTCTAAACCGCAGTTTTGTGTCTTTGGCTTATAAAACTACAAGTTTTATGATACTACCGTTTCCGAAAACTGCGTCATCAAAACAGGGTCTTACTTTCATATGTATACTCTTACCAGAAATTATTTGATGTGCTATAATCTCCTTGTGTTGTGTGATTAGAAAGCTCTAGAAATCGTGGACATGCTTATAAACGTGAAAAGAATTCCAAAAGGGACTGAAACATTCGAATAAGCTTGATCTAATTCATTGTCATATATTTACAAAGATTTAATTATTTATATGTCTGTTATCTGTACTGCTTTTATCCTACAGTGAACTTAATTAGAAGTTGCTGTTTCCAGGCACACCCCATCAATACTTCAACAACTGGTATGGAGCCAGGTACCATGGGAATTCACAGCAGCATTAACTCATATGCGTATGGTGCCCACTCAGGCAGTGGCATCTACCATCAGCGCTGATAGCATCTCCTCCCTATTCAGTTGTTTGCCTATGCAGCTTAGCAGCAAACACGCAGTGGTGTTTTGATCTCATCCTGTAAAGCATTGTTGCAGACTAAGATGTGCTGCCATCTCCTTTTTAAGACAGTACCCATGGCGTCAGCGATATTCTCCTTTTAAAATTTTCATACTGATGAATTTTAGAGGGTTGAACGGTTGCCTTAAATAATCTATAGTAGAGTTGGGTGTCCATAAACTATTAAAACTCAGTGATATCGGGGTCACATTCACCCCGCCATCGCCTTCGGTTCGAGTGAAGAACCTCCTCCCATGTTCATCATCAACACCTTCATCAACTAGGCACGAGACCTTCGCCCGCTCATAAGCACTAGCTAAGATGGGCTAAGGAGGTGCATTGGAGAACCAATTCAACTCAGAGGACATGTATTGCTCAATGCCCATGACCTAAAGGAGGCAAGCCCCGCCGGCTGCGACAACTACACCATCTATGTCCACCTCGAGAAATGTGTCATCATCAACATTCAGTGACAACCCTTGCGTTTGACCACGATTGGATGACTATGGTAGCCAATACGACTGCTTCCACTACTACGACTGCTTTGGCTACAGAGAGCTACCCCTAGAGAGGTAAAGACCCTCATAGCAGCCGAGACAAGCAGGAGCAAGACTATCGACCTCTGCAAATGAAAAGCCATCATCATCATCAGATCACGGCCTCTAACCTTCGCTGCTGAAACATTTCCTACTCCGATGACATCTATCGTGGCTCGATACAGGGATCGTAATTGTACTCTTGGGCCTTTTCCTATTATTATAGCAACTAGGTCTTGATGTACCTACCAAAACCTAGTGGCTAAGAGGCTACTGTTGGGAAAAGGGGCGGTTGCGCCTACCCCTTAGATGTAGAAAGGCCCAAGGCCCATGGTATAATGATCTCCACATAATTTATAAACCGAAGAGGGTAGGGAGGAAGATTGCCTCCTCTCACCTCCTCTATAAATAGAGCCCAACAACACGTTTGGTTAGAGGGAATTGTTAGAAGGGAATGAGAGTTAATAGATGTGTGATTAAAATTCCTTTGATTGGTTGGTGGGCATGGGAGTTCTTGTGGGAAGGGAAGAGGAATTCGAGGGCCTCAAATCTCACCTTTTAAACCGAGGAAGAGAGGTGGGAATTGAGTGGGAATTCTTTATTAACACAAGACGAACGTATCTCCACCGTTGATGATAACTTAAGTTATGATTTTCCATTCCCAAATCCACCAACCAAACAAAGGCAGAAGGAACTCTCACTCTCTTAATTTCCAGCACATGCCAAACAAGGGATTGGGAGTATAAATCAAAATCCCACATCAATTCCCTCCACTAACTACCACCTCCAATTCCTATGCCCTTTCTTTGAACTTGCCAAACACACCGCATGGGGCAAGGGTAAAGAAGTTCTTCCCTCACACTCCAAACCCTCCAAACCCAGATTGATGAGATCAGTGGACCTACCACTACTAACCACACTTAAAAAATTTTGTCTTCTGGATAGTAATACTGTTCTTTGCTACAATTTACATGGATGCATATAGCCAGTTATTTAGTTTTGATCTAATTTCACGCCGAGTCACGAAGATATTTAAGGATAGACGTGTTAGCAACATAGTTCCATTCATGAGTGTTTATGTTCCAGGTATGGGTTTACTTAATTTTTTATTTACCTGACATTCTGAATGAAAACTTTTGGAGGTGCCAACATGAAAGTATGAAGGGTGGTTTGTATATACCGAAGATGGATAAATTTATTAAACATGACTATCGATAAGTGGTACAATGTGTTTAGATTTTTATGACCATACTTTCAATTCTCTAGGCAGTAGTATGCATACGAATTTCATTAGTTTATTCCTGTGTCATACATGAGATGTTGGCGTGTTGAAAAATAATAGTAGTACAATGTGTTTAGATTTTTATGACCATACTTTCAATTCTCTAGACAGTAGTATGCATACGAATTTCATTAGTTTATTCCTGTGTCATACATGAGATGTTGGCGTGTTGAAAAATAATAGTAGTTCTAGTTTTAGGTTGCGACTGGAAATTGTCTAGTGTAGCAGAAACCCAAAAAAAATGAAGCTTCTATACTCCAAATGTATATTAGTCTTTCCTGTCTCTACCCCTGTAAATTAATTAGTTTTGACCTATTAATGCCACCTAATAACTTAGAAACAAGGATAACCGAATATGATGCATGCCAAGGAAAGGTGGGATTTTCTCTAGAGTTTTAAGTTACGATTTTGTGCAAGTGTAGCTATTAAGCATTGACTAACGATAAGTTTGTGCTGTTTGGTGAATGTGTGGTCGTTGTAGTGATGAGTAACAACCATTCGTTGGGGGCAAATTGATTCCTCATCCAACTGATATTAATTTCAAAATTTTGCATGTTTCTGCAGCGCTTCGTGTAAGCAACTCTACACATGAAGGACCAAGAGAAGGTGCTTCAAGTGCTTCTTGAGGTTATTCTGCAATGTATAATGCAGGAAGTGTATTTCTTTTTTTTTTCAAGGATACATAGTGATTTCTCTTAATTTAGTACTTTACTTCAATTCTGATGTTATATTATTTTTTACGAGGACACTGTGTTATTATATAGGTGCTACTGTGTGTAGTCTTTTGCATGTACTCTTTGAAAGCAACTCCAAGCTGTGAGGGCTACCTTTATGCGTGCTGCAGCATGTTTTTACTCTGTTTCCTGCACTGCTATGTCTAATGGATAGTCTAGCAATGTTATCTTGAGTGAGGTTGATTGCGTACTATTTTGGTAGATGTATGAGATTGAGTGATTGAAGATGTGTTTCTTGGAACCTTTTTCTACAATTCTTGCTTATGCGTGGGGTATCCTGGTGTGTTGCCTGTGCATTGTGGCACCGTTTGTATCCCTATGTTGACGTGTCAATAATTGAACTACGATGGCAGGAATGGTTCATAAGTGCTAGCTAGGCGTGCTTGTTCTCGGAAAACTTGGCCACTGGTGGCGTTGCTTCTATAGTGTGCACTATCCCTCCATGGATCCGGATGTGTTAACAAGCTCAGAAAGGTAACGGTTGCTGAACAATGTTTCTAGTTCCATCTCTACTTTAAGTGATCAATCCAAAATATGTTCAGTCCACCTAGAAATTTATCCCCACAGAGACGAACTTTCCTACGTCCATCCCAATTCGTGCACCAAAAAAGTTTCATCTTATCTCTCGTCTTCCTCATCACAACTAAAAAAAGACACGGTTTTAGTGTCACAGATACTTGGCCTCACCTTCCTGCCCTCCCCGCACAGTCTGCCCTCGATCCTGCAGCCCTCAATGTGATCTCCTCCCGCAATCCCGTAGCCCTCCGTGTAGGAGTGGATCTCCACCGCGATCTCGTACACGCAACATTGCTGTGCACGCGCCCTCGACGTCGCCGCTGCTGGCTGGTGGCGAAGGAGCCACGGCGTTCCTCTGTTTACCGGTTGCGGAGGAGCTACGCTGTCCGTGCTGGACGCGAGGGAGGACGTGGTCATGCAGCCTCGACGACCTGGCCGCCGCTGCTACGCCGCCGAGAGCGCCTCGACACCCCCGCTCCCGGCCTCCCTCGACGGCCATCCGCCGGCTCTGGCGCGGACAGCGCCTCGGGTACGTGCGGACGGTTGACTGCTCGCCACCTGGGACGACGCCGGACGCCACGACGCCACACCACAGGCTCCGCCGGACCGCCCCCTGCTCCGTCATGCTAGGCGCCGAGGTCTCTTCCGCCGCCGCCGTACACCACGCGCTCGTCGACGACGCCGGACGCCACAACGCCACACCGCAGGCTCCGCCGGACCGCCCCCTGCTCCGTCACGCCCTTCGTCAGATCATCGTCGGGCACCAAACAGGTATGCCCACCCCTTCTATGTGAATTTGTTGTATTCGGATCTGATCTAATTACATTTGAGCCGGGGGGTTCTTTGTGCTTTGATCTGAATGTTATCGCTTTTCTTGTAGAACATACATATGCATCCCGTTAATAATCTTGATGGATCATGTGTTAACTATGATCTCCACTCCAATGAAGCATTTAGTTCAATGTCTCCCATCTTTGCCTTCTGTATAATTCTTTAGCTGAAGAGCAATTTTTTTAACTAATGATACAATGACAACCCTTCTGTTTGAGAATAAGCCCTTAAGCCCTTGGCCGTGCTCAAGAGTTCTTCATCCAAAGATGCTGCAATCCATGAGCTGCTACTGAACTCTGAAATCCTATGAATGTTCTGGGTCTCCATCAGTGGTGGTTTACTGCAACCGATTAGCATGACTCTAAAACCCCTTCTTCCTTTGTTCTCTACTGAACCTGTGATTTAAGTCCTCTTATATGAGTCACTGGTGGATGAAACATCCTCTATCAGTTCCTGTCCACATAGACTGAAAGTTCCTCTTATGAGTCTGTAAATGCCTTCCACTATGAAATGCAGCAATGGTTTTGCAGTTTATTGTATCGTATCCACCCGGAATACTTTTAGGACTCCAGACATTACTTTGCTTCTTCTACCTTTCTATTGTATCCACCCGGATTAAAGCCATCTTTCTTCAATGTGCTGCTTCATCAGGTTGAGTATTGGACTAGCCTGGGAGCATTTTCGAATGTTTAACCAATGTTTGCAAAATCAGGTTGTCTGATAAATGAACAAAACCAAAATCAGGTATGTGTTAGAGAGGGGAAACCTAAAAAATCTCTACTATTCATGTTTGCCAAAAAAAAGGTTTTCATCTATTGATTTGTTGATTCTTGCACGCACATGGGGCGATCAACAAATATTTACAGCTCACATGTATGTGTTCATATCTGATCTAAAATCAGGTATTGTGAAGCTAGCATTAGCAATGTTGCTGCAAGGAAACAATTAAGCTTATGGGAAAATATGATAGGTAGACATGGTTTGTTCTAATGGGATCTTTGATATTGTACTGCAGGTGCTGGTGCTGACGGAAACCGGAAAATTTGCATTTTTAGGTTATTGCGGTTGAGGCGGCTGGAGTGGCAGCACGATGGGCATCTCGGCGAAGTGTCTCAGGTTGTTAGATGGGTTGATGAAGGTGGAGCGGCAGCAGCAGCAGCATCGTAACTGAGAAATATAGCATTACACTGATATATTTTTTTGGCCACATATTTGCGAATGACTTCCTCTGTACAGCCTGCTTGAAAATTATGTGCTGAACTTTTACCGAAGAAGATTGCTCTATTCCAATTTCAGCTAAAGATGATGCACAGAGGACGTCGGCAGACATGGAAAAGGGGAGACGACGAAGGAGAACATGGATCTCTTCCCCCAGAACGCTGGGTTCGGCTCAGAGGCTGCCATGAAGGAAGCCTCTGATGCGAGGTACTTGATGAAACAGATACCTCTCCATTCCATTGGTTTCGGTTCACAGCCATTCTTGTTCATATACCTGTTAGTATTATGATACTATTGCTGTAGTCAGTTGATGACTGAAAACGTTAAAAAAGCATTCTAACTTCTGTGAGAAGTAGCTCTTGGTGGCCAGGTTTTTTTCCCAGCAAGCTGTGTTTCAGATCATGGCTCGTATCCTTTGTATGATGTGGATGGTTCGATCATCACACTGCACAGATCTTTGTCTGCAGAAAATAGTGAAGTTAATTTATGATCTGAAACTGAATAGTTTAAGAGTATTTTTCGTAGGTCTTCTTAGATTGCAAGCCAGACTTTACCAAACAATCTATGGCAAAATGTGGCAGAGCACAGTTTATGTGATGTGTGCCAAAACTTTCTTGCTATGAAGTAGTGGTTGAATGGTAGAAAATCCATCCATGAATATGTAAAACCTGGCATTCCAAAACTAATCAATGAAAAATTGGTGCCATGCAAGTTCTGAAACTTCAAATTTGTAATTGATACAGGTTGTTATTGTGTAGTGGAAGAAGCCTGTAGTTTTCCTCTTTTTGGCCCGACACGCGGCTTCCTCCTTGACTAGCGGCGGCCTCCTCCCCAGCGGCTGAGGGTGCGACCTCCTCCCTAGCGACGACCGGCGGGCTCTGATACGCGGCCTCCTCCCTGGCGCGTCTCCGCCCGACCACCTCCCGACAGGCAGCTTCCTCCTCGACGAGTGGCGGCCAAGGGCACGACCTCCTCCCTAGTGACGACCGGCTGACTTTGATGCGCCGCCTCCTCCTCCACATGCCTGGTCTCTTCCCCGAGCGCCTCCTCTCCATCTCCGCGAGATGCAAAGAGGCTCCTTTCCTTCAATCGCGTGCAGCCAACTGAAATAAAAAGAGTTAGCACCAACTTGATCCTTTAACCTAAGCAACCAGTCATTCATGTATTCTTGTAATAGAAAATAAAGGTGGCTGGTGACTCGTCTCAGATGCCGCTCTTTATATTTTCATCTTATGAGCTGCTCTTTGATTGACGTTCCATTTCCACTTTATGCTTTTAAGGTGATTTGGAGCATACACAGCTGGTCAGGGGCTTGGACTACGCTCTACTTCACATAGTACGGAGTGAAATTGAAAAGAAACCTGATGCAAAGGCTGGGAAAGATGCAAAGTCAAGGTGATTTGGAGCAATAGCATACACAGTTTTCCCCTTATATGATCGTAACATTGATTAGGGTTGAAAAAATCACTTATGCAGTTTGTATTTCGAATGCTATAGTATGCCTATAGTAGTGACTGCCATGTACATGATATTCAGTTACTGAATTGTACAGAAAGCAAGCCAGTACAGGTTTAATTTCCCTTGCATAGGAACAATTGATGTTAAATAACCTTTATTTAATATTATTTATTATGCAATAGCTTTTGGAGTAGTGCATGTGAACGCAAACTTGATTTGAGGATGCCTTTGCATGCATTGTTTCGATTTTTTTTAGTTTCTCTTCTACAGTCTGAAATAAAAAAATATAGAAGCTATTCATTGTCAGTTAATGGATAGCTATTAGGTGATCATGGATAGATTTAACACGATTGAATTAATCACAGATTGCATTGTATGATTTGGAGATGCTAACATTATCCATGTTGTCTTTTATTTGCAGGGACAGAGTTTTGTGGTGGGTTGGTGGGCTAACTATGAAATCCATCTTGAAATATCATGGCATTTTGTGGTATCCAAGCATCTGCGCAGAGCAATAGGTGTCAGTTTGTCTTTGCTTACTTGTGTTGTACATGGTGATCCACTTCTTGGCATGGTGGTGTAGGTCTGGCAGCTCCATCGAGTTGACCTGAGACGGTGTCGACATTGACCAGCTCAAGGTACACCTATGACCCTCATTAGATGTTTTTTGTTCGACATTGACCAGCTGAACATTGATGTCATATCCTGCTGACTTACATAATGTTTTTTTGGTTGAGTAAATAGCTTTACTTAATTTGTGGTAATGGTTAGTGACTTTAGAATCTGAACAGTGACGAGGTGATATGAAACAAGCAGTGCAACATGCTATTCTGATAAAGACATGTATAAAAACTGATTTCCATTGGCCACTAGTTGCTTTGATGTATGCAGTATTAAATTGATTGGTGTCATTATTGGTTTCTCTTGCAAAAGTTTGTATTCTTCTGCTGCCTTAACAGGCAATGGTAGGTCCATATAAATATTTGAAGTGTGATAATTTGAAAACATTGGACTGCTGAATCTCATTATGTATTTAGATGTAGAAGGGTTAATGTTCCCCTCAAAAAAAAAAAAAGAAGGGTTAATGTTTATGTGTAGTGGGAGGGCTGGCTTAACATTATGACTAGAATAGATTGGTGCGGATTATGCTTTGGGAGGTTTATGCAGTTAAATCCTGAGAAGGCTTGTGAAGTGTTTGGACAGCAAGTCAAGGTTTCTCATTAGCTATTTAGTGTTTAGGCAAGCAGTTCGTGTTTAGTCCAGTACTGCCATAGAGGAGCTCTTTCCTGTTTACCTGGTCAGGCCGATATGCCCCTTCTGAAAATCTGTTGGTTAAGAGTTCAGCAGGTTATGTGATTGATGATTTTTTAATTTGCTTGTTTATGTTATTCAGGAACTACAACTATGGTATGGTTAGTATGAGTTTCAAACAGGATATGTTGAAGGGCTGGCTTAACAATATGCCTATAATAGATTGATGTGGAACTGATGCCACCCTAGCATTTGAAGCAACTATTTGGATTGGAGGAGGCAACCATCTGACCATGTTTTTTTTTTCCAAGATATATCCTGGCTTTGGTGCTACTATGAGCGCCGTGTGTGGTGACTTGGTGGCCTTTAAACCATTGTCAAACAATTCCGACTCCTAAGCATGCTTTCTCAAAGATCTTCTTTCCTGTATATTTGGGACCATTGCCTTGGTTTCCCAAGCTATAGAGACCAAGTCTGTGAAACAAAAAGATGGTTTTTGCTATTTAAATCCTGTATATGAAACATGCCTGTAAACGAGCTTGTCCAAGCTTTGGCATCTCGTGCTTCTGTTGAGTCCGACTCTGAGTCTGTCTACAGGCTTGGATTGATATGAGGCTTGGCTTTTCTTTTCTTTCTTTCTTTTTTGTGTGCGTGTTTGTATCAATTTCTTTTTATCATAAGTCAATCTCATTCCATGTTTGATTAGCAAAATATGTATGTAGCACCTTTAGTAGTTTGATTTGTATTACTTGATATCACCGTAGCATTAGCATGAGCAATATATGGTGAGTATAACCTACTTTGTTTTAAGGTTTTGTGAGACATTTTTCAAAACACGCGGTATTACCCATGTGACAGATATTAATATTTACATATATACTCGAACCTATGTATATGATGATATAAAGATGTAGTGAAACTTATTCGTGGATTTATTGGCGTACAAAAGAAATAGATATTGGAGATTTATTTCTATCGATATAAAACATTATCTTAGCCACATCACGGAGATGTCTATATAGTAGAGTTGGCGCCGCGCTCTCTGTGACTGTTAATTTCACGAGCTTTGCTTTTTAGATTAAATGTTACTTTAATGCCGGTATTTAATTTCACAGTATTAGTTATCTCATCGTGTGATCCGTTTGTTTTTAGTATAAAAGTTTTTAGTACAAAAGTTTAGTTGCGACGTACGGAAATGTCTACTCTATTCTCACAAAGCTTCGCCATGATCCGATAGCCAAAGTTGTTTTTGGTGGTGAAGCCAGGCTTCAACGCACCCACCGGCGGCGCGCGGGGTCCCTGAGAACCCGCGCGTCCTCTCCTGATTTCCCGTTTCAAAAAGCAGACATGCATGTCAAAGGGAATTGAATCCTCCGCTTCCTTTTCTACCGCCTAAATTTCTTCTAGCTGTGACGTGATGAAACCTTCCTCATTCATCTCCACTCCGTAGAGACACCCCGCTCCATCCCCAAGCATCTTTCAGGCGGCAGCGGTGCCACGGCGGCCGGCCGGCTGCGGACCGGCGGCTGACGGCGGGGCGGCGGCATGTGCGTGGGCAAGAACCGTAGTCTATAACCTGAAGAAAGGAACTGTTTACACTGACGCTTCCAAAAACTGGAGCCAAGGGCCAAAGTTATGGAGAACGGTAAAATAGAGAAATCTTTGCTCTTCTGTTAGACAAAATTTTATGGCATTGCTTGAACAATTCTTTTGTACATAATCTGCTTTCACAGGGGAGCTTGAAGGAATTGGTCCACTGGTATCAAGTCTGAAACCTGAAATGAAAGAGCAGCTTGCCGCCAGTCAACTTAGGCGCTCGGCGAATCGGCCTCTGCAGTCTTATCGTCATGGCCAGAAGGACCCGGCCAGCCGCCAGCGAGCCAAAGATCAAGCCAATTTATCCATTGGCCGATCTGCAGGCTCTCCAAGGCACCGAAACTTTTTTTAAAAAAACGAATCCAAGGTACGATATCGATTATCAAATTAACAAATTGCATATAACAGCCCTGTTCGCTTCGCTGAAAAAAAGCCAAAACACTGTTTCCGACTAATTTGTTGGGAGAGAAAAACACTGTTCCGCCTGAAAAAATAAGCTGAAAAAAACGGATTATAAGAGAAGCGAGTAGGGCCAACATATTATTGATCTTAGTTTATCCATTGGCCCCTTGTGTAATTTCAGATTTCATTTAGATCTATTGCTTAGCATTTTATGTTGTTATCGTATTGCTGTTATGGTTCTTGTTGAGAATATGTATTGTCTGTACATGCACTGGCTAGACAACCGCTGGTCAATGGGCGCGGTCACCACGCTCCCACGCACACACGCGCACGCCGTGCACACCTAGCCTAGGATCGGTTGCCCTGGAGAGCAACCTCCCTGTTGTACACTATATGCACCCAATGAGATCAATATACAATGGTTGTCGGCCCTATTATTCCTCTCTATATGGTATCACGAGTTGCGGGCTGATCCTTCTCCGTCGCTCACCACCGCTGCTCTTCTCCGACGAGCCCTTTTTCCTTCCATTGCCATGCCCACCATGCCCACCATGGATGACAACCCCCTCTTTGGTCTCGACCTTTCCAACGACGATGTCTCGTCCGTCGCCAACTCCTCCTCCTCTTCCTCCTCCTCACGCAAAAGCTGGAGGTGGAGCGTCGCGTGCCTGGGCAGCCGGCCTAGTCGGCGTCGGAGTACGCCGTGACGTCGAGGGTGGCTGACAAGCAGAGGTGGAGGCTGAGCGACGTTGTACCACGGATGTGCCGAAGAATCCGTTTGAGCATGGTGAGGTATGGCGCACGTGGATCGTGCATATGTAGGCAGGCTTGCTGCACAACAAAGGCAAGATCCGGTCTTGTCATGGTCAGGCCTGCCTCCTCCACTCCCCCTAGCTACACGCCACCTCCGGCTATGGATCCTTGGAACCATCAGGCTCGGCTCGCCGCCCTGAACGCGAGCACAACATCGCCAACTGGTCCCCAGCCAATAGAATGGTTCCTGGACACTGGTGCATCATCACACATGGCCGCCAACGCTGGTAAATTCCCAGCTACCCAACCTGTTCTTCATTCTCCTCGGATCACCGCTAGCAATGGTGCCACCATGTCGGTCACCCATCGGGCATCCACCTCTATCCCCACCACCAAATCTCCACTTTTACTCAACAATGTTCTTCTTTCTCCATCCTTAGTCAAGAACCTGATTTCAGTTCGTTCTCTCACCCGCGATAACAATGTTTCAGTTGAGTTTGACCCTTTTGGTTTCTCTGTCAAGGATCTTCCAACACGTTCGGTGATCCTCCAATGTGATAGCGCCAGGGAACTGTACCCCCTGGCCTCCCCTCCACTGGAGGCCCTCTCAGCCACGACACCAAGCGTGGAGCTCTAGCATCAATGTTTGGGTCATCCCGGTCGCTGTGCATTCCACCAAACGCTACCCAACATCGAGTTCACCTTCACCAGAGAGCCGCCCCAGTCTTGTGAAGCCTGTCAACTCGGCAAACATGTTTGTTTGCCATTTTTGTCATCTCGTTCAGTGTCTTATGTTCCATTTCAGCTTGTACATGCCGATGTATGGACATCACCCGTGTCTGGTTTCTCATGCTTTAAGTACTATAATAAGGGGCTGTGACGTCTAAGAGGGCGGTGAATTAGGCAACTTAAAAATCTACTCTAAACTATAGCCTCTGATTTTACCTAGTCAAAACCTATGCAAGAAAGTAATCTATCTAGATGTGCAACTTGTAAAGAAAAAAAAATTAAAAAAAAAGTTAGCTAGCTCACAAGATGCCTATAAAAGCTTGCTTACTAAAATAGAAACCATGTGGAAACATTGTGATGAGCTAACTAATAAAGTTGTTAATCTTAAAGCCATCATTACTACCCCCACTGAGGCACCTAAAAAGAAAAATTCAATCTTTGACGGGCCTAAAAAGGATGCCTCTACTTCTTGCAATGATTTTAGAGTCACCCTTGTGCAATCAAGTTTGTGTTGAGAAAGTTGTTGTAGATACATGCACACAAGAGGTTGCAATGGAGAATGAGCAACTCAAGCAAGAAGTGGCTCGCCTTACCAAGGACTTGACTCAAGTAAAAGTCAAAATGGAGCAAGCCCAACTTCAAAAAGATAACACCGTCAAGGGAGTGAAGAAGCTTGATGAAGGACAAACCATGGTTTGCTATGTATGCCACAAAGAAGACCACAAGTCTTATGAATACGAAAGGTAAAGATGAGGTAGAGATGCAAACACCCATTGATGACTCCGGTATTTTTACCGAGGTATTGAGAAGTGCTCAAGCTTCCTCGTAGTCTTCGTTGGAGCCCTTCGTAAGGAATCCCTCGCAAGGGCCAAACTCCCGGTGAGGTAACTCTGTGGATAGCCCCGGTCCTTCCCCATGCGCAAGTGGGTCTCCAGTGTGTCTTCCAGCAAGCCTCTCCCAGAACGCTCCCCACCGTCGTCACTATCAAGCTTCCGGCCAAACCACCGCGGGCCTTGTTCCCTTCGGTACATGGTGGCGGCCACACCACAAACATGGTTCGTGTGATCTCGCAAGACTACAAGCCCCTTCGATATACAACAATGGTGAGCGCAAGCACCGAGTAATAAGAGGTGTGCAAACCTCACAAAACACTAGGCCTAAACCTAGAGCAAGCACATAAGCGGTGGTCTAATCAACCTAAGCACTTCGCAAAGCACCTACACTAATCATCTAATGAATCACTAAGCACTATACAAGTGGAGATCACTAAAATGGTATATCAACACCCTTGGTATGTTTCCTCAGCTCTCCACACCTTAGATGGCCGGTTTGGGATTCTATTTATAAGTCCCATGGAGAAAGTAGCCGTTGGGGATGAAACCCAGCTTTCTACCATTGATCGGATGTGCAGGTCGTCCTGATCGGACATGTCCGGTCGTCCCGACCATTGAAGCCGACCGTTGGTGCTCACTATTGATCGGACTCTCTGGCAAGTCCGGTCGCTTACCATCTGACGTGTCTGGTCGATGTTTCGCCACTCAACGAACACCACTGACTGGCGCATCCAGTCGTCCACAGGTGCTGCATTCGGTCCTCACTGAGTTGTTGCCTCGATGATGAACAGTGAAGTCCATGCGTCCGGTCACTGCCTCGCTCAGCATTCGGTCACTGCTATTGACGCCTGCTGTTGCCGAGCAGCTGATCGGACGCGTCCGGTCCTCATAAGGGCCATGTCCGGTCACCTCTGTTGAGTTCGTTTTTTCACGATCTTGCGTCCGGCTTGGTTCCCATCTTTGTGTTTGGACTTTGCTTGATATCTTGAGTCTTCTCTTATGCTTCTAGGGTCTTGCTTATGGTGTTGATCGTTGGATCATCATGTTGCCTTCGTCCAAGTCACGTGTTGCACCCTATTGAACTACAAAATAATTATTTGCAAATTTAATAGGTCAATTTAGTTGTGTTGGTCATCAAACACCAAAATCCAAAGTAAATGGGCCTAGGTTCCATTTTCCTTACAACTATGTTGTTCTTATAGATGATTTCACGCATATGTATAGACAATTCCCTTGCATGCCAAATCTGATGTTCTTCAGTGTCTTCTACATTTTCACGCATATGTCTGCACCTAGTTTTAGCTTCCCCTCATAGCGCTATAGACTGACAATGGCAAGGAGTTCGATAACCTCGCCCTTTGTCGCCACCTTACCTCCAGTGGCATCACGATACAACTCTCTTGCCCATACACCTCTCCCCAAAATGGGAAAGCTGAGCTGTAAGTGCAATCAAACTCTAAGTGGGTTTTGGTGATGTTGACCACATAATTAAAGAACTAATGGCTTTGACAAGTGTTTTACAACATATCTTTAATCGTGGATGCAAAGAAACAAAGGAGGAGACTGTCGATGTTTTACCACCGATAGCCTGCCACAGGGGTACCCGGGGCAGTATGTTCGGGCTTCGGCGTATGCTGAACTCGACGGTTAACGCAAGAGACAGTCGATTTATCCTGGTTCAGGCCCTCGATCGTAGATCGAGTAATAACCCTATGTCCAGTCGGCGTTAGCCTTTGCGTTGGATTAATTGTGAAGTGTTGTGTTGTACAATTGCTATTCTGTTCTCTGTCTCCCTTCCCCTAGGAGCCCTGCCCTCCTTTATATAGTCAGGAGGCCAGAGTCCTAGTCGGTTTACAATGAGAGTTCCTAGTAGGATTACTGAATAGTACTACTACTAAGATTACATGGGAAGAATCCTAGTTGGACTAGATCTTCTCTCTCCCTTACGGGGTATCCTGTGGGTCCCGCATCGACAAGCCCCCGAGCACTTCATGGTTGAGCTCTAAAAGTCTCGTTTTGCTCCTTCAAGTCCTGTTGAGTAGGAACAAATGTCATCCGAGTGCTTTCTTGAGTGAAACCTTGTAGCGCTTCTTGGGACCTTCGAGTGGTGAGTGCTTTTTGAAGAAAAAGTACATCCATCTGGTTGTAGCCCCCGAGCCTCTTGCTATTTGGAACAAGGAGCTGGAGGATCTTGTCTTGAAGTTGCTTTGATTGTTCGTTGAAGTTTTATCAAAAAAGAACTCGAATATGGCTCGTTCTGGGTTCTTTTTGTTGTAATGTCTTGAAGTGGTCTGCGTTGAGGAAGTCTTTTGGTGACGTGCACTTTTTCGAAGAAAAAGTGCACTCACTGAGTGTAGCCCCTGAGCCTCTTGCTATTTAGAACAAAAAGTTGAAGGGTCTTGAATCTTTATGTTGTTTGAAAATTTGTGTTTTGAAGTGGTCCCCGAGACTTGGATTATGTCATCATCTGAGTAGTTTTTCGGCATCTTTCCGAAGCAGCCCTTTAGTCTTTGATTAAATCACCATTCGAGTAGTTTCGCAGCATGCAGCCTCCGAGCGTATATCCATGTTGTTTTGTTCAGGAAGAACTCGGATGCGAGGTCTTGGCGTATTCTTTGATAGTCTGCTGTTGTCAGATATAGTTGTATGGTGGTGGTTGAGTGTAAATGCCTTTTGTTCATGGGTTGTACTGTGCTGGTATATTCTTCCGAATATGCTCGTCTTCGAGTACTGTTCCTTCTCGCCTGAGTATTCCATTATTGAGTCCTGTCTTTTCACTATGTCCTTTGCTAGGCTTATTTCATTGGTACTCCTAGTCCATGTGTGCCGCTCCTTTGATCTATAAATACTGTCCCTGAGTGCTTGTTTTCATCCATTGGACATTCTGTTGAAACCTTCGTGGTCATGAACATGGTAGTTTGTGAAGCAGAGCAGCCCCCGGGCATATTTTGTAGTTCCTGTGTGTCTTGTCATAGCTGGAGGAAGTCTTGTGATAGGGATTAGAGGTAGGCTAATCCTGCGACAGCATTGTACCAGGATGTACGTGGCGGTAGTTGGAGGAAGTCTTGTGATGTGGGCTTCGTTCCTTCATCTGGCAGTTCTGGGTTGATCCTTGTCGCCTATCCTAAGACTGTCCGGTGCAGATCAACACCATATCCAGCATCACATCGGTCTTGGGTAGACAGATGCCCACCGGCCTTCTCTGCTCCATGTTGTCTTGCCGTGCTGCCGATTTTTGCCTTGGATGCACTGCGTCCGTCCTTTGAAGAAAATAGTGTAGCTGATGGCGGTTTGTCCTTCCGAGTAGCAATTTGGGACACATAGTCGTTCCAGAGCCTAGCCATGTCCGTGTTCCTCTTTGCTACTTTGCTTTTTGTGGTGCCGAGTTCGTTGGGTCTTGTAAGATTTGTAATCTTCTATTTTTGAAGTCGCTTGTAATGGAACGAATCTTGTCTTCTAAGTTGTCCTTTACTTTTCTGCTGTGATCCCTGTCATTCATGAGATTACCGAGTTCTTTCTTAAATAACCAGGTTCTTTTGTTCCTTGCGAGGTAGCCCTTTGTTTCTTCTTGGTTTGACGAGTTGTTCTTGTAGTTCATCTGATAACCCTGTCGTGGTGCTGTGTGGATAAGTCTGAAATCTGTCCATTGGTTTGTACTGTTGTGTGGATTCGTGCCCTCTGTCGTTTTAGCTGCGTCGGTAAACGGACCGTTGCGTTCTCACACGGTGTTTTAACGGGCCTGGTGGGTCATTTCTAATGCTGTAAAATTTATTTATAGACCCTTCGTCCTCTTTTTCTTTACTGCCTTTCTTTTGCATCGATCATTGAAAGTGTAGCAATTTTTGATGGTGTGTCTCCCATTGGGATGCAATGGGCAACGTATGTTTTCAATGTCATCATATCTTCTGGGTTTGGAAAATTTCTTTGATTTGTTGGCCATTGCCATGGTATTGTCTGGTCTATGTTTTCTTTCTTGATGTCTGCTATTTCGATGATTTTGCTTGTCCGGGTTGTCCTGGTTGCTTCTATCCGAGAACCTCTCTTGTGTTTTTTCTTCTGCAGTAATCATCTTTTCTACTGTTCGTCTAAATTCTTCATTGTTTCTCGGATTTTCTTTGTAGAAGTCTTGAAATTGCCACCTAGCCATGATTCCGTGAGAGAAAGCTTCAATTACTTCTCGTTCGGTGATGTCGTGCACTTGAGCCCGTAGTTCGCCGAATCGTCGATAGTAATTTCTGAGACTTTCGCCTCCCTTTTGCTTGAGTCCTTTCAGTTCTGCATGAGTGATCGGGTGTGTGATGATACCCGCGAAATTTTCACAGAAAGCTCTTTGCAAGTCCTCCCAATTTCTGATCGATCTTGGGTTCAATTTATCGAACCATTGGAGGGGCATAGTTTCTAGTGCCATGGGAAAGAACAGGGTTTTGATATCGTCGTCTCCTCTGGCTAGTTCAATTGATTGTGAATATATTCTGAGTCATTGCCTTGGTTCAGTTTTGCCATCATACTTGGAGTGGTTAGACGGTTTGAACTTATGAGGTAATCGTACTGATGCAAGCCTGTTCGCGAAACAGGGGAATCTGTCGTGCGTTCTGGCTTCTTTGAATTCGGATTCGGCACCTCCTTCTGGCTAACTGTTGTTTTGATGGGAATAGTTCTGCGAGGCTGTCTGGGTAGGCACTCTACTCTTGGTCTTTCTTGGTTGTTCAAATTGGTGGCCTTGATTATGTTCCTTCCTACTTTCTCTGTTATGGCTTCCACCTGGCCCAAGTCTTTCGAAAGTAGACTTCCTTTGATTTTGATCTTCTTGCCTATGGGTTGTTGATCTGGCGGGTAGTCTTGATTGGGCTCTCTCTTCATGCGTTCTCGGGATCGTCGATCGGAGCAAGTCTTGGAGCTGTTCATACTTCTCACCGGGATATGAAGTTGCCCTGAGTTCTTCTAATGCTTCTCGAATCTTATCATAAGGCGTATTTGCCGTGCGTCTTCCTTCGACTTCTCGTTGTGATTTTCTTCTGTCGTATTCAGCCAAATCTGACTCGTATCTGATCCAGGCTTCCCTGCGCTGCCTAGCACAGTGTTGGCGCCCTTGCTTCAACTTGTTCTTCCTTTCTCTAGCTTGTTTCTGACTCTCGGTTTCTCCATCGTAGCCCTAGGCAAAGGGTGATATGTTGGATTCTGATTCATCTGATGACCTAACATCGGGTGCTTCTGGGGGATTTAATGGTGACCGAGGACGTCGAACCATGAGCACTTCCCGTGCGTGAGCCATTCTGTTATCGGTGTTAGTTTTCATACTGTCGGAGTTGCTAATGACTTCAGTAGATGCCTCGATGTCGCAGATCGAGTCTCCTTCTTAGTAAGGTAGAATAGCTGTTGTTGTGCTGACTAGTTGGGTTCTGCTATCTTTAGGAACGGAACCTGGCCAGTGGATGATACAGTCTTGCGATGTTATCGTTAGCACGAGACCCTCCTGGGCTCCTGTCAGTGGTATCCCAAGCATTGGATTGAAGGATCTTTCGAACTGTCCCTGATAAGATGTTGCCATGTTTAGGAGTCCAAGTGGAGGAAGATCTGACTTCTTGAAGGGATTCTACGCGTACTCCGAGTTGTATTCTTGATAGGTTAAGGCCACGTTTTTAAGTCCCATCGGAAAAGAACTTGGTTTCCCGAAAGGACTCGGATAAGACTCCAACTCGAATGCGGAGCTTGAATTTGAGTTGGATGCGCAGAGCTGTGGAACCTAAGTTGAATCAGACACTATGAGCTGCGCGAATCCTCCAGAGATTTGATCTATCGTGGTCGTCGTAATAGAATCATCTTCATGGTGTTTCGAATCTTCGAGGAGATGACTTTGGAGCTTGCCATTGTTGTTCGCCTCGCAGATCCATGAGCCGAAGATGAAAGTGGATCCCATTGAGAAGATCATGTTGTTGAGGTCCATCGAGTTCTCGGATGCAAGTTCACCGAAAGCCCCTACCTGGCGCGCTAGCTGTCGATGTTTTACCACCGATAGCCTACCACGGGGGTACCCAGGGCAGTATGTTCGGGCTTCGGCGTATGCTGAACTCGATGGTTAACGCAAGAGACAGTCGATTTATCCTGGTTCAGACCCTCGATCGTAGATCGAGTAATAACCCTACGTCCAGTCGGCGTTGGCCTTTGCATTAGATTGATTGTGAAGTGTTGTGTTGTACAATTGCTATTCTGTTCTCTGTCTCCCTTCCCCCAGGAGCCCTGCCCTCCTTTATATAGTTAGGAGGCCAGAGTCCTAGTCGGTTTACAATGAGAGTTCCTAGTAGGATTACTAAATAGTACTACTACTAAGATTACATGGGAAGAATCCTAGTTGGACTAGATCTTCTCTCTCCCTTGCAGGGTATCCTGTGGGTCCCGCATCGACAGAGACCCCCCAACTCGAATGGATGGCTTGCAATGGCTTCAAGAGCTAGTTTAATTCATTTTATATTTTGAAATTGAGTCATAGGAGAAGCCATACTATCAAGGGGGATACTAATGGTGTGCTAGGTGGAACCAAGTGCTCAAAACTCCATCTACATCTCAAATAATCCTAGCCACAAAAGCCAGCCGAGCTGAATTCTTATCTGCTTTGGCCTGCGCGGAAACTCCACGTCTTGATGCTGAGGCTCCAGGGTCTGACAGACCCCATCATTTTGTGGGTGACGTGGGTGGTATTTATACCATACCCCTTTGTCCCCAATGGTCATCTTCTCCATTCCTTCATTCCTGATGAACAGAAGCTCTCTCTCTCAAAGCTTAGTGCTCCCATCTCCCTTGCTTAAATCTTTGTGATTCCTTGAGGGATTTGGCTCTAGAGAGTGTGAGATAGCTCGAGAAGATCCTTCTCCTCCGTTCTTGTGCACTTGGTGAAGCCCTAGCCGCTTGGTGTGTCCATTACTCTTGGAGCTTGTCTCCTAGATGGCTAGCGGTCGCCCAGTAGCTCCTAATCCGCTATGGTTGAGCACCAGGATGTTTGTATTACCCTTTGTGACTTAGTGGAACCCGCCAATCCATTGCCTTAGTGATAGGTTGGAGAAGCGGAGTGAGTTGAAAGAGACTCCATAGCCTTTGTGGCTAACCTCAACAATGTGGACGTAGATAAGCCTTTGTGGTGAGTTGAACCACGGGATAAATCCTTGTGTCCTCTGTGATTGATGTTGTTGTTGCTATTACTTGTGATTTGAATTGATTTTTAGGGTTTGCATCCGATCTATGAATTCTTCATCCTCTAGGTGCAACTAACTATTTGGAAAGCTCAACACACTCCCTAAGATGGCTAGTATTACATTTGATCTATTTTTCATTCATTAAATTCTGCAGTAGATCGATTTTATACTCTGATCCTAGATGTTCCACACTCAGTCCTAGAGCCTCTACGCCCCAGAACCTCCACGATCAAACCCGGAGGTTCCGCATTCTAACTGGTTTCATGAAGTTGATTAAATTTCAGAAAAAGTCATATTCACCCCCCCTTTAGGCCACTTGCTAGATCCTTTCAATTGGTATGAGGGCAGGTTTTCTTGTGGTAGCACTTAACCATGTGAGGAAATGGCAGGTCCTAGAGAAAGGGTACTAGAGGAAGATGGAGAGGACCACTTTGAGGATGTTCCTAGTGAAGAGGAACCCAAAGCTCCTAAGGATGATCCCACAACAGCGCTTGAGTGACTTCCAAAGCTCACGCTTAGTGCTAAGGGATCCTTCAAGGGAGACAAGCAAAGGGACACGAACAAGAACAAGGAGAAAAAGAAACACAAAGCAAGAGGAAAGGTGCAATCAAGCCCACAACCAAGCAACGAGTCGGAGAATGGAGATGATGATGATGAGTACTATGCTCAAAGGCTACCAAAGAGGACACTCAAGTCCAACACCAAGAGATCATATTCAAGTGTATCCTTTAATTATGATTCCATAAATTTTCCTACTAACACTCACATCAACATACCCGTGGGCAAGTTACCCCAATTTGATGGGACTAACTTTGCCAAGTGGAAGCATATGATGAAGGCTTATATTATTGGACTCCATCCAAAGATGTGGAATATTGTGTGTGTAGGTTTTGAAGATCCTGTTGATCCCAAAAATCCCACACCAAGAGAGATTCACATGATACATCGCAATGCTCAAGATGCTAGTGCTCTTCTAAGTGCATTAAGCCTAGAAGAGTACAACAAAGTGATTGGTTTGGAGATTGCTAAGGAGATTTGGGACACCCTTCACCTTGCACATGAAGGGGTTAGTAAGGTAAAGAAGTCCAAGATTGATCTATTGATGGCTCAACTCAATAGGTTTGTCATCAAGGATGAAGAAGGCCCTCAAGAGATGTTTGATAGATTGATGGTGATAGTTGGCAAGATTAGAGGCTTGGGTGGGGTTGACTTGGATGATCATCATGTTGTAAAAGTGATGTTGGAAGCATTTGCACCAAGAAACCCAACTCTTGTAACATTGATTAGAGAGAAGAAGAGGTTTGAAGAGTTCACCCCTAGTGATGTCCTTGGAAGAATACTCACTCATGAGCTCATGGAGATGGAGATACAACAAAGGAAGAAGTTTGGAGAACTAGAAGCAAAGATGGAGAACTTGAAAGTCAAGGAGGTAGCTCTCAAGGCAAACAAATCAAACAAGGCCTTCACCTCAAGCAAGCTGCCAAGATCAAGATCAAGCAAGGTTGAGATGGTTGATTCATCAAGTGACTCAAGTGATGATGAAGTGTCTTCCGGTGAGATTGGTGATGTTGCTTTGTTCATGAAGAAGTACAAGAAGGGGTTGAAAAGAGAAGGGTACAAATTTATGAAGAGGGGATTTCCCAACAAGCAAAAGAGGAAATGCTATAATTGTGGAAGCACATAGCATTTCATTGCTGATTGTCCTTATGAGAACAAAGAGGACAAAAAAGACAAGAAGAAGAAGCACTACAAGAAAGATGACAAGACCCAACATAAGAAGAAGAACTATTTAGGTCAAGCTCATATTGGTCATGAATGGGATTCAAATGATGATAGCTCAAGTGAAGAAGAAACAAAGAAAGTTGCAACAATTGCTATCAAGAATCATTCTTCTTCACCAAACTCTTCACCAACTTGACCAATGATGAGGAGAGGTCTACACTCTTTTGTCTCATGGGCAAAGGAGAAAAGGTAAAACCTAAATCCAAGCCTAAACCCTCTCCTCCATCTAGTGATGAATCCAACATAGACTCTAGTGATGAATCTAGTGATGATGAAGTAAACAACTTGGTAAGTAAAATAGATAAAAAATCTAAGAACTTCATAGCCAAGGTGGTATATGAATTAGAGAGAACTCCAGCTACTCTTGCCAAACAAGATAAACTCTATGTTACTTGCAAGAAAGCTCTTGCATCAGAAAGAAGTGAGGTTGAAACTTTACGTTTGGAAGTTGACCAAGCGGAAAGTGTCATAGCTACCCTAAAGGATGATTTAAATACTCTTCAAGAAAAGAACAATGTCCTCAAGACAAGAAATGAGGAGCTTGAAGAGCAATTTAGCATCCTTTGGGATAAAACCTCACATCCTACAAAGGCAAGTGAGATCTCTAATGCATCTACTAGCAAGGGTTGTGATAGATGCTACAATGTTGATTTAGAAGCTTGTGCTACTAACCTTGCTAATATGAAAGCTATGAAGAAGGAAATTGCAAGACTCAACAATATCATAGCTAGTGGGTGGATGGATGATGCAAGCAAGAAGCCCAAGTTCATTCAAGGAAGACATCCTTTCATCAAAGATGATCTCGGCAACAAGAAGGGTGGCAAGACCAGTGAAAGGAAGATGGTGAATGGAGTGTCTTGCATCAGGTTCGAGAAGGAGACCATTGGTGAGGTGTAGCCTATTCAGAACATGGAGGCTCCACGTAGAAACACAGAGGTTCTACGCCCTAGAGGCTCTGCACTAAAGCGTGGAGGTTCCAGGGTCTGTAAGCACAGTAGCACCAACAAGAACAAGACACAACCTCAAACAAGGCAGCAAGCTCCTAAGGCTTGTAACACTCGTTTATAGGTTAAGGAGAATCCAATTGTGCCCAAGAGGAACAAGTATGCTCACAAGCCCAAGACCCATGTATCCCAAGAGAGCATGTCCTCTAGCTATGTGTTGAGACGCAACAACCTTGGTAAAGTTGTTGCCACTTATGTTGGAAATGAGCCCAACATATATGTGAAAAGATTTCTATGGGTTCCTAAGATTCTAGTGGCTAACACTCAAGGCCCCAATGCAAATTGGGGACCTAAAAGAAGGAACTAAACTTGTTTTCTAGGCATACTCCTCCGGTGGATCAAGTTGGGTGCTTGATAGTGGATGTACAAATCATATGACTAGAGAGAAGAGTATGTTCTCATCTTATGCCCAAATGGAAGGTCCAAGTGAAAACATAGTATTTGGGGATAATTCAAAAGGAGAAGTGCTTGGTGTCAAATCTCTATAACTCAAGATCATTTAATTTCTAATGTTTTACATGTTGATTCGTTAAGTTACAATTTATTGTCCGTATCACAATTACGTGAGATGGGCTATGATTGTCACTTTACCGATAAGGGTGTGACCACCATTAGAAGGGAGGATTCCTCTATTGCTTTTATGGGTCGCTTGAAGGGCAAGCTTTACCTAGTTAACTTCAACAAAAGTAAAGCAACACTTGATACTTATTTAGTGGCAAAATCTAGCATGGGTTGGTTATGGCATCGCCGACTAGCTCATGTTGGGAGGTGGAACTTGGCCAAACTTCTAAAGGAGGAACACATCCTTGGACTAATGAATGTTAAATTTAAGAAAGATAGGATATGTAAAGCATGCCAAGCCAGAAAGCAAGTAGGCATACCACACCCACCAAAGAGCATCGTCACTACCTCAAGCCCATTGGAGCTCATCCACATGGATCTCTTTGGACCGGTTGCCTATGTTAGCATTGGGGGTAACAAATATGGTCTTGTTATTGTTGATGATTATTCTCGCTTCATGTGGGTGTTCTTTATGTATGATAAGAGTGAAGTGCAAGGGAAGGTGAAGACCTTCATTAGAAGAGCACAAAGGGAGTTTGGGCTACTTATCAAGAAGGTGTGAAGTGACAATGGCACCGAATTCCATAACACCAACATTGAAGAGTTTCTTGATGAGGAGGGCATCAAGCATGAATTCTTGGCTCCATATACCCCTCAACAAAATGGGGTGATTGAGAGGAAGAATCACACTCTTATTAACATGGCAAGAACAATGCTTGATGAGTACAAGACTTTGAACAACTATTGGGCTGAAGCAATCAATACCGCTTGTCATGCTATCAACCGCCTCTATCTTCACAAGTACTACAGGAAGACTTCATATGAGCTCCTAACCGGTAACAAACCCAAGGTGTCATACTTTAGAGTATTTGGGTGCAAATATTTCATTCTTAACAAGAAGCCCTAAAACTCTAAATTTGCACCTAAGATTGATGAAGGCTTTCTTCTTGGTTATGGTCCAAACAAGCACGCCTATCGGGTTTTCAATCTTTCTATCGGACGAACTGAAATCACGGTAGATGTGACATTTGATGAATCTAATGGCTCTCAAGTGGAGCAAGTTGATCTAGATGTTGTAGGAAAAGAAGAGCCACCTTGTGAAGCAATCAAGCATATGGCCACAGGTGATGTGAGACCAGTTGAAGCAACTAAAGAAGAAGACCCTCCACTCCAAGTTTCAACACCACTCCAAGGGCCAACTATTGTCCTAGGTCATGTGAACATGCAGGACACAGAGGCTCCATGCCTGAACATGGAGGCTCCAGGGCCTAGAGGTTCCATGTCTGAGCACGGAGGCTTCGAGGTCTAGGACAACAATCAGCAAGAGGATGAACATATTCAAGATAATGAGCCTCAAACTGTTGTTGATGATGACAACCAACCCCTACATCAACCTTTAGATAGGCCACCTCATCCAAGAGTGCATCAAAGTATACAATGGGACCATCCCGTTGATAACATCCTTGGGAGCATAAGAAGGGGGTAACAACTCGATCTCGTCTAGCAAATTTTTGCCAATTTTACTCGTTTGTTTCCTCCTTGGAACCACTTAAGGTAGATGAAGCTCTTAAGGATCCAAATTGGGTGATGGCTATGCAAGAAGAGTTGAACAACTTTGAGAGAAATCAAGTATGGGAATTGGTGGAAAGACCCCAGACTAATGTGATTGGCACCAAGTGGGTCTTCCAAAACAAGGAAGATGAACATGGTGTAGTGACAAGGAACAAGGCAAGATTGGTTGCTCAAGGGTTCACTCAAGTTGAAGGGCTAGACTTTGAAGAGACCTTTGCACCAGTGGCAAGACTTGAAGCAATTTGAATGCTTCTAGCCTTTGTTGTCCATCATGATTTCAAGCTATAGGAAATAGATGTGAAGAGTGTCTTTCTCAATGGTCCACTCTCTAAGCTAGTCTATGTGGAGCAACCATCGGGATTTGAAGATCCTAAGCATCCTCGCCATGTCTACAAACTCCATAAGGCGCTCTATGGGCTTAAGCAAGCACCAAGAGCATGGTTGAATGCCTTAAGGATTTCTTGCTCAAGCAAGGCTTTGAAATAGGCAAAGCCAACACTACTCTCTTCACAAGAAAGATTAAGAATGATATATTTATGTGCCAAATATGTGTCGATGGCATAATATTTGGTAGTACTAATCAAGCTCTTTGTGAAGAATTTAGTAGGATTATGACAAAGAGGTTTGAGATGTCCATGATGGGTGAATTGACATTCTTCCTTAGGTTTCAAATCAAGCAATTGAAGGAAGGAACATTCATATGTCAAACGAAGTACACAAGAGACATACTCAAGAAGTTTGACATGGAAAATGCCAAATCCATCAAGACACCTATGCCAACAAATGGGCACTTAGACTTGGATAAAGATGGGAAAGCCGTTGACCAAAAGGTATATCATTCCATGATCGGCTCCCTACTTTACTTATGTGCATCTAGGCCGAATATTATGCTTAGCA
Organism: Miscanthus floridulus; assembly: GCF_019320115.1. Lineage (NCBI taxonomy): Eukaryota > Viridiplantae > Streptophyta > Magnoliopsida > Poales > Poaceae > Miscanthus > Miscanthus floridulus. Next base: position 15,875,571 of record NC_089584.1, on the reverse strand, counting down.
TGTGCATGTGTGCTAGATTTTAAGCTAACCCGAAAGAGTGCCATCTTATGGCCGTTAAGAGAATCTTGAGATATTTAGTCCATACTCCTAACTTTGGCTTGTGGTATCCTAAGGGCTCTAATTTCAATCTACTTGGGTATTTGGATTCCGATTATGCCGATTGCAAAGTAGAAAGAAAAAGTACAGTAGGGACATGTCAATTCCTTGGATGGTCTCTAGTGTCTTGGAGTTCTAAGAAGCAAAATTCTATAGCCCTTTCTACTGCTGAAGCCAAGTATATGGCGGCCGGTGCATGATGTGCCCAACTACTTTGGATGAAGCAAACCCTCAACGATTATGGATGTCACTTTACCAAAATCCCACTTTTGTGTGACAATGAAAGTGCTATAAAGCTTGCAAACAATCCTATAAGCCACTCAAGAACTAAGCACATAGACATCCATCATCATTTCTTGAGAGACCACAAAACCAAAGGAGATATCGCAATTCACCATGTGAGCACTGAAAAACAACTAGCCGATATATTCACAAAGCCTCTCAATGAGTCTAGATTCTATGCTTTGAGGAGTGAACTAAATATACTTGACTCTCGTAACGTGGATTGAAATCCTGCACGCCTCTGATTGCTATTCCTTATTTCAATTAGATAGGCTTGCAAAAATATTTATAAGTGTTTTAAAATGTTGGTTCTTATGTCCAATTTTGTCTCAAGTAGCTATTGTTATGAATTGTTGATCTGCTGGCTAGCTACAAGAGACAAGAAGTCCATGACCATAATCAAAACACTTAGGATTGCCTTGAAATACACACCTAGTTTTTGCTCGGTGTTAGTTCATGGAGGCTCTGTGTTTTCGCGCGGAGTTTCTGTGGCCCGGAGGCTTCGTGGTTTAGCGCGGAGGCTTCGTGCCCTGACAGACGGTTAGGGTTTGGGTAAAAATAAAAATGTTCTCATCTTTCCCATTTTACCCTTCCCAGTAACTTAGAGTTACTAGGTTTTCACTTGACCGCGCCGCACCCGCTCTTCCTATCTCGCGTGCGCGCTCACTCTCTCTCCATCGCCCTCACCATCACCGTCGCGCCGCCATCGTTCCCACTATTGCCACCCCATCACCCCACTTTCCCCTATTGCGTGGGCACTCATGGTGGTGGTGCTGGAGGCCTAGGGCTCAGGAGGAGCCCAAAGAGGAGGAGAAGCTTTCCCTCGCCGTCTTCATCGCCGTTTGAGGGATTTGCCATCGCCGGCCAAGCTTCTTGGCTTCTCGGTTGCATCCATGGTAGAGGAGCATCCCTTGAGGCCGTCTGTGACCGATTGCTGCTCTTTCCTTCTCTAATTTCTCACATCCAAGGTGAAACCCTATTTCCATCGTGGATTCTATTTGGGTTATCATTTCCATCGATTTCTTGCATAGATGAGTTCTTTTTTGCTTCCTAGTGCTGGATTTGATAGTGCATTGGAGTTAAAGGTTGAATCAAACCATAGGGTGAAATCTTCCAGAGCGTGGAGGCTCCATGACTCTAGCACAGAGGCTCCACGGTCTAGAGGGATTGAAAGTCTCGGTTTGATTCAAAACTCAACTAAAATCTTCTCTAATGTTGTTGTTATGTTTTGGCACTAGTTTCTCATCCTTTCTACGCTTTTCTTTAGAATGGGAAGTTACTAGTTAAGTGTGAGCTTTTGTGGCATGGTACTAAATGAACAAATAGAGGAAAAAAACAAATAGTTGTAGATACAATACTCCTTCCAGTCCAGTTTATACGGCGTGCACACATATTAAAATTCAAATTTTATAATCTTAGACAGTATTTTGGACAACTAACTAATGCAATACAAACTTGATATGATTAGATTTGTATAAAAATACATCATCTGATCAATAATCATAAGTTTATAATAATAAAAAACATAATACAACACAAATGAATGGTCAAAGTATAAAATAGGTGACTATGCCATAACAATCTATGGCTTATAAATAGAACCGAGGGAGTATTAACATTTAATGCTCATATAATATGTCTTCTACTATTCTAACCCAGGAGCATAGGTTAATGAACTAGTGCTATTGATTAGAGTTTAGGAGAAACCTCTTGGAAATTACTAACAGATGGTTGGCGCGAAATCTAGAACAGTCGCATATACCCTCAAGTACTCGCGCAATTAGAGCCCTTTTCTACTTTGAAAAATCCCTCTAACTAGTTAGTAGTCAGCACGAGGGCTCAACCATAGTTAGACTCCCAGTCATGCAGGCTGGGGTTCGTCAATCTGCTCTCTCAAAAGTTGCTACATCTGGCATCTTCAATAACAGTACTCTAAATCCACAGGTAACAAATTTTGCTCTCTCGAAATATGTTTGCTTTTATTTGTTCATTGTTTTATTGAAGCTTTCCTCAGATGATGATCTACTGGCTTATGTTTCTAATTCTGAGTTCATGCAGAAGTTTATCAATATGCAAGCTATATTACGCAGTCTGTATCAGGGTTTACAATACCGGTAAGAAAAAAATTTCGGTCCCCAGCGATAAATACGAAATTTCAGAAATATCGGTTCAAATTTAAATAAATTTAAATTGAGTTTTAAACAAATTTGGCATCATTTCACTAGAAAAACTCTATAATCCATCATCCATCATAAATTTATATAACATCGACGAAATAACATAATATATCACAGAAGTAGAGCCGCGGTAATACAGTGTGCTGACGGTGGGCGAGCTACATATACTAGTGTCGTCTAATGTGTGAGTGAGAAAATTAAATAAATTTGAAGAAATTTAGGGCTTTGATAAGACTAGATGATATGGAGGGTCATTTTAGTGTGGTTTGGTGTAATTTTAGAGTGAAAGATGAATTTAACTGAAAAAATTTGACCGATACAAAAAAAAATTCGGACCTCAACGAAAAAGGCGATATTTCAGAAATTTCGGCGATATTTCGTCGAAATTGTAAACCCTGGTCTGTATGACGATGATCTAAGTGTTGTCCAAGCTGCTCTATCCATAGAAGGACTAGCTGTTGTTGCCAATCCTGATAGCCTGTTAAAAGCATATGATGGCGTGCTCACCAAATGCATCAAAATCATTAACAAAGGTGAGTATTCTTCAATGTCTGCTTGTTTTTTGGCCCAATTGAATGAGTTTTTTTTTTTTTAATTTCTAGGGAGGAGGTCTGCAGAATTATTTATATGGCCTTCTACCTTTTTCTATCCATTTACATGAGATCTATAGCTAGTGTATAGTGCACTTTAAATATAAAGCACTGGTAAAAACTAATTTATTCATGAAGGTTCTTAAATAATAGAGATCAGCATTGACAGAAAGTGCATCCATTGATGTCTTCTCGCCTTTACCACCAAACTAACTTTTTTTGTACTAGGACAAATAAAGTGAGATTGTTACTGCTGAATGCTGATGGATCGTTTTTAAATTCCTCCTGGTTTCGCAGTCACCATTTATTTTGGGCATATCAGCTTTGCCATGCATGACCCATATATGCGAACGGCCCGTGATGCAGTATCAACCGCGATTGACTTGCTCCCACTCCCACTCCCCCGAGGCCACGTCGAGGTATCTTGGTCTCGGTCTTGCTCACGCACTCACGCTATCGTCGGTCGTCGCAGCAGCAGCCTGCAGGGTATGCTGTACGTCTCAGACTCTGCTGCATGTCTGTCTTTATATACGATACGAATACGACTATATATACGAGGATATATATATATAGTGTGGTGTGGTGGAACGTGGGGAACATGTCCAATTTCAACGTAAAAAGAACTACAAAAGCTCTCAATTCCAGCATGTCGTCCACCACCGCAAACCACCATCGCCACAGCTGCTACTAGTGTTTGTGTTTCTCGTTCACGTATTCCTTGGAAGAGTTTTTTTTAGAATAATATTTTTAAAAAATTGCAGATATAGTACCCTGTCGGTCGTTGATGGGACATTATCGGCCTCTCGATGACCGACAGGTCCCATTCCACGTATTCTCCGGAACGGATAGCCGGCGCCCGCGAGGGCCGATATGACCCACTTTGCCGTACGAAGCAGCTTCCTTGGGGACCTTGTCGGCAGCTGGACAGCCGATGGGGACCCTGCGGCCATCCAAATGACGATAGGACCCGCTACCACTACCCCCAGTTCTTTGCCGGCCGGACCAGGCGTCGGCGTTGCTCCGGCTGAAGAGTTCCTTCTCCACCGACGGCTGGGGTCCCTTTGATAGGGGGGACGTGTGCACCGCCCTTGCATCGTGGCGGGCGGGCACGGACTGCTGTGGCTGGGAGGGTGTTTGCTGCGGCGGCCATGCCGACTGCCGCGTGACCACCCTCACCTGGGTCATTGCGGGTTACAGAGTCGCCTCCTGCACCCCGCGCTTTTCGACCTAACATCCCTGAGGCATGGCATCTGGACCTTTCCTGGAACAGCTTCAACGAGTCACAAATCCCTGCCGTTGGGTTTGAACGACTCGTCGAGCTCGTTCATCTCAACCTCTCCAACTGTGGATTTGCAGGCCAGATACCAGATGGGATACGACAGCTCACCAAATTGGTCTTCTTTGACCTCTCAACCAAGATCGACCTTATTGATGAATACAGTGAATATTATACAGTTGAGGGATGGTGGGACGAGCTCCTTGCTGTAGAGCCAAACATCTCATCATTCATTGCTAATCTTTACCTAGGCAGAGTCGATTTGTCCGACAATGGGGCAAGCTGGTGTAGTGCCTTTTCTAATTCCACCACCTCTCAATTCCAGGTTCTTAGCTTACCATATACCGGCCTCAAAAGTCCCATCTGTGGATCAGTGTCCACTATAACATCACTCACTGAGGTCAACCTACAGTATAATGAGTTATATGGGCGAATTCCGGAGTCCTTTGCTGATTTACCTTCGCTTAGTGTTCTTAGACTTACCTATAACTTTCTTGATGGATGGCTCCCCTCAAGGATCTTCCAAAACAAAAAATTAACAGCTATTGATGTCAGGTATAATTTCAAGTTATCCGGGTCATTGCCAAATTTCTCATCAGACAGTATTATCGTGGATCTGCTTGTCACTGGAACTAACTTCTCTGGTCCTGTTCCGAGTTCCATAAGCAATCTCAGATCCTTGAACAACTTGGGTATTGCATCAACTTATTTTTCCCAGGAGCTTCCATCGTCAATCGATGAGCTAAGATCATTAAGCTCGTTACAGGTATCTGAGACTGGTATGGTAGGGGCAATACCATCTTGGATTGCAAACTTAACTGCTTTAATAGAGCTCCAATTCTCGGACTGCAGCTTATCTGGAGAAGTACCTTCTTCCATAGGTAATCTCAAGAACCTATATAGTTTACAATTATACAATTCCGATTTTTCTGGCACACTACCTCCACAAATGTTTAACCTAACTCAGCTGGAACTCCTGTATCTTGATTCAAACAACTTCCATGGTATAGTGGAACTCAGCTCATTCTTGAAAATACCCCAACTGTTTGGTTTGAGCCTGTCAAACAACAAATTACTGCAGTAGTAGACGACGATGGCAATTCTTCAGTCACCAATCGATTGCATGTTTTGCGCCTAGCAGCATGTAACATATCCAAGCTCCCTAGTGTCTTGAGGCATTTGCATTCTGTTCAATATCTTGATCTTTCAAACAATCAAATCCATGGCACAATACCTCACTGGGCATGGGAAACTTGGAAAAGCTTGGTAGTTCTGGACTTATCGCACAACAAATTCAACAGCACAGGATATGACTCTATTAGTCCAATTGATATAGGCGTTATTGTCCTTAGTTTTAACCTATTTCAAGGACCCATACCTATACCAGGACCCTCTACTTAGGTGCTTGATTGCTCGAACAATGAGTTCTCATCCATCCCACTTAATTTCGGGTCTCACTTCGTATATTTCAACTATTTTGATACCTATGCAAACAACCTCTCTGGAAAAATCCCACCATCGATATGTGGAGCATGGACTATGGACGTTATTGATCTCTCCTACAACAATCTTAGTGGCTCCATTCCATCATGTTTAATGGAGGGTACTAGTGTGACTTTATTAAAGCTGAAAAGAAATCGCTTACATGGAGAATTACCAAATAATATGAATCAAAATTGTTCATTTGAGGCATTAGATCTTAGTTACAATCAGATCAAAGGAAAAATACCAAGATCCCTAGTTTCTTGCGGAGGCTTGGAAGTTTTTGACATTGGGAATAATCATATCAATGATATCTTTCCATGTTGGCTGAGTATGCTTCCTGAACTTCAAGTGCTTGTTTTGAAGGACAACAAGTTTGTAGGGGAGGTGGGGCCTTCTACTGCAGGAGAAAAGAACAATTGTGAGTTTATAAAACTCCGAATTCTTGACTTGGCTTCAAATAAATTCCCTGGCACTTTACAAGATGAGTGGTTTATGACCATGAAATCCATGGTAAGCATATCTGTCAATGAGAGTCTAGATAATCATGTGAGTCAACTTGGGCAAACATATCAGTTTACCGACGCAATCACATACAAAGGGAATGAAGAAGTCACAATTTCCACAACTTTGAGCACCCTTGTACGCATTGATGTTTCGGATAATGCATTTCATGGTGCAATCCAAAGTCAATTGGTGATCTTGGTCTTACTAAATGGTGTAAACATGTCACACAATGCCTTCACTGGCCCAATCCCACCTCAGTTTGGTGCTCTGAAGCAACTGGAGTCATTGGATCTCTCTTCAAATAATCTGTCGGGGGAGATTCCACAGGGATTGGCATCACTGAACTTCCTCTCAATGTTGAACCTGTCCTACAACGAGCTGGTGGGGAGAATACCCGATTCACCTCATTTCTTGACATTTACCAACCTCTCGTTCCTGGGCAACATCGGCCTGTGTGGGTTTCAGGTGTCCAAAGCATGCACCAACACAACACCATATGTGGAGGTACACCATTCAGAGAAGAAATCAGTAGACCTTGTATTGTTCCTTTTTACCGGACTGGGATTTGGCGTTGGATTCGCAATTGCAATTGTCCTGACATGTGGAATCCAAGTTAGGAGGAGATCCCAGAACCACATATTTCTGTGCTGCAAGAAAGTTCTCTTCATGTAGATGGCCTGCGAATGCAAATAGAAATGCCTCTGCATTAGTGAGTATATTGCTATGTATGCATCATCAATAATGTTGTACTGAATGTTTGAACCCTGTAAGTGTAAAAGGAGATCCCAGAACCACATATTTCTGCGCTGCAAGAAAGTTCTCTTCTTCATGTAGATGGCCTGCGAATGCAAATAGAAATGCCTCTGCATTAATGAGTATATTCTATGTTTGTATCATTAATAATGCTGTACTGAATGTTTGAACTTGTATGTAAGCGTAAAAGGCGAAGAGCGCAGGATGACTATAGCCTGTTCAATTCGCCATACACCATATATTCAGTTTGGCTTCATTTATTCAGAGTACGTATATGAGTTAACAACCCTTTATCAAATGCATGTCATGATTAGATTGTGCCCTCGCGCTGTCGGTGAACTTAGGCACCGGGCAAGCTCGGGGGCTCGGGCCGCAGGGGCGCTGGGCTCGGGGGGCGCCGGCCGTGGGCGCGTCGGGCCGCAGGGAAGCCGACCCTGGTAGTGACGAGCAGCAGCGGGAGCTGGGGGGGCAGGGTTACCCTTCTGTATGGCCGGCCATGGCCATGGTTGGAGGCTTGGAGCTCGAACTTGTGTAGTCGACAGCGATGAAAAAACGGATGAGGAAGACACGGGATGAGCGCAGGAGGTCGACCGGAGGTGTGGCGGCGGGCCGGGACGGGATGGGAGCTCGTAAAACGAAATCGATAGGATAATATCACAAGCGACAACGGTATCGATATTCCGGTAAATTAACGAATTTATTCGATCGAAAGTGCATCGATAACGATCGAAAATCATAAAAGCGATATCTAAAGTACAATAGATACATCATTGTGCACAGCGTGACATCACGGACTTAATACAATAATACTTAGGTCTCACAAGCAAACAAATAACACAAGTGTGGTCACATAAGCTCACAAACTCAAAAGTACCAGTATACTAGTGACTGAAATACCAAACCAAGATCTTAGTTCGACACTCCCAACAGTTGAACTTAACAAAAGATAGGACGTAGAATCTAGAATGGATGCTAGAAATATGATTTTTGATAGAACGGTAGTTCTTCACTGTAGGCTATAGTTGAACCTCCGGCATGTCATCATCATATCCAAGGACATAATCACCACCAATTTATGAGAATTCATCCTTCAAATTATAATAGAAATAACATGTCAGTATTTTAAATGAATTATATTGTACTGCAGTACATATAAATATAATTGTACCTCGATAAGTAGACTGTTCTTAATGGCTTCAAGAACCTCAAGATCACTAGGCAAAGAAGAAATATTCTTAGAACCTGCAAATTAGAAGGCGGCTACATGAGTAGAAAGATAATCAACACATTGTTAATACAAAGCAACAGATAAGTTTACACTTTACCTCTTTTAGCTGCAGTTATCCAATCCTTAGTGCAAACAAGTGCTTGTACCATGTCTGGATCAAGGCTGCTTCGATATGGGTCGACCACACGTCCACCGGCACTAAATGCAGATTCAGAAGCCACGGTTGACACTTGCATTGCCAACACATCACGTGCAATCATGGAGAGGACAGGATATTCATCCATCTGATTTTTCCACCATGCTAAAATATCAAAGGTATTATTGTTGGCTTTAGAAACTTTAAATTGTGGTTCTGCTAAGTACCTCTCCAATTCACTTATTCCTTCATCATTACCACCCACGTCACTTTCATAAAGGAATGAATCAAGCTCATCATCCACACTATCCATAAACTGATCTATAGCTGAAGTTGATGAAACAACTGTTGTACTCTTGGAAGAAGGTGCGGAAGAAACATACCAATGAAACATGTTCCTTAGAACACCATTGAATTTATCAAGTTCAGCTTGATAGGAATTTCTATATAATTTTCTCAGGTAAAATTCTATGATTCTTCTCTTGAACCTAGGATCAAGCACATTTGCAACAGCAAGAGCAACATTTGACTTCTTCCAATACTTGTCAAACTTGACACTCATAGCATTTGCCATTTGGCAAAGAGTAGCATCATTACTATTGCACCAATCAGTTAGATATAACTTAATCTCACAAAAACCTCTGAAAAACATGTTTGCTGTTGGATATTGAGTACCGGAAAATATCTCAGTGAGGTCAAAGAATTTTTTCAAGAAAGGAATCAGAACCCATGCCTTTTCCCATTCCTGACTTGAAGGAGCAATACACTCATACCTGCGGCGGTCGATGGAAGTGAGCCTCTCAAATGCAAGCTTATAATAAAGAGCATCCCTCAACATGAGATATGTAGAATTCCATCTCGTAGAAACATCAAGTGAGAGAGAAGGCTTTGTATCTAGTCCACATTCGGTAGCATATTTCAGGAACTCCTCCCACTGAACCGTAGATCCCTTAACAGCAACTACAAAGGATCTAATCTTTTCAGTTGCAGAGCCAATCACACGCATACCATCTTTAACAACCAAATTAAGGATGTGATTGGCACACCTCACATGAAAAAACAGCCCATCACATACTAAAGGACTATGCCTCTTCAGTTCTACAATGACATCCTTAACTGCTACTTCATTTGGCGCTGCATTATCCAAACTTAGAGAGAACATCTTCTTTTCCACATACCACTTCAAAAGAGAAGAACAAAGTGTATAAGACAACCTCTCACCAGTATGTCGCCCTTCAACATGGAAGAAATTGATGATCCTCTTCTGAATTTTCCAATCATCATCAACCCAATGAAGAGTAACACACATATAACCCTTGTTCTGGTTGGATGTCCATATATCCATAGTTGCACTAAAGCAACTTTGAACAGTTTTGAAGTATGCATACAACTTATCCTTTTCAGCCAAATAATATTCCATTATTTCCTTTCTAACCGTGACACGAGACTTTAGAGGATAATGTGGATGCATTGATTTGACCCACTCTTGAAAATATTCATGCTCAACCATATTAAAAGGGTACTCGTGAACTATCATATCCTCATAGAACTTTCTCAAGCTAGCTTCTTGATCATACTTGTAAGGTTGGACAACTGCGATGCTAGTATCTTTATCAGTTTTTGTTGAAAGCTGTTGTTGCCCTTTCTTAATGCTGTGATAATTAGCGAGATGGGTCCAAAAGCCAGTTGTTCCAAATCTGCTCTCAGCTCTGTGTTTGCTGGTCTTGTTTACACAACCTTTGACATTGCACTTAGCCCAAAGCTGATTTTCCTCCTTGCCATTCACCTTCACTGTTACTGTGTACTTGGTGAAGTATTGCCACACTTCAGACGTGCTTTTCTTTGCCCTTTTGCCGACAGGTTCATTTCCATCCTTGCCGTCGCTGCCTACATCCACGTCGATTGGTTCAACACCATCTGTTTTAGTGCCGCCAGTACCACCACTTGGCACTAGCATTCTCTCAGATGAAGGTGCTGCTGCAGGTGTTACAGAAGAAGCAGATATGCCAAGATTCTGGCTTGCGCTTTCACTTGCAGCTGGCCTTGCACGATTATGGTATCCTATCACAAATAATGAAGTGCATGCATTCTCATATATACACAGTGAAATAATGCATCGGTAATATATACAAATAAATCACAAAAAAATGTATATATACAAAAAAATGGAACTCTAAAATATATACAAATAAATCTATATTACAGCCTACGGTCCTACACTTACACAAAAAATAAATCAGTGAATGAGTGATACATGGCATAAGATGAGATGAGCTTTACCAGACGAAGTTGTGCCCGCGAGTTCGACAGGAAGTTGTGCCTCCATCACTCGCACTCGAGGGCCTCGGTGTGTTGGACTTGGATCCGTATCTCCAGCCGGTGCCATCTTCGCCTTAGATGTCGCCGTCGGTCGGTGGCCGCCTGATGAAGGAGAAGGACGAGGATGATCAGGTATCTAACAACGTGAGTACGTGATGGACTAGAAGCCCCCAGGAAGCTAGCACCGAGACCCAACAATGTGGAGGCACTAACACGAAGTCGCGGGGAGGTGCAGAGGACACCGTGGAATGGCGTCTGCCGTGCTGGAGTCGAAGACTAGCAGATTGGTGATGGAGGCGGCTAGGGCTAGGTTTACGTGCTGTGTTGGTGTCGATCGTGATTTGTGGTCGTGACTCGTCAGGGTGAAGACGTACGTGAGAATGTGAGATGGAGATGCGGCAGCGGCAGCTAGCAAGTGCCTCGTAAGGCCTAGGGTGCTCGGCGGGCTTGGCCAATGGGCCTGGCCTAGGATGCTACGCACTATGCCATCCTGGGCTCCTTCTGGTCTCTGAAATTCTGCATGATCGGTAATTACCGATGATATATTACCGAATGCATATGGTATTTCTCAAAAACGATCGAAAGAGTGCTAGATCGTTTTCGTTTTCATTATCGGATTTTTTTACCGTTCTCGTTTCCATTTCATCGGTTACCGTTGCCGTTTTCGTTTAAGGAGAAAAATCGGTGATTTCTTGAAAACGATTTCCGATAATCGAGAATTACCGTTTTTGTTTTCAGCCCTACTCATACGGGCGAGAGAGAAAGGAAGGGAGAGAAAAGGCAAACATGTCTTTTCCTTGTCCTGAGGGTCTGTTCGACGATTCACAGGGCTTTTGAATTCATAGTTCTACAAGTTTAGTTTTTTTATGAAAGTTCTACAAGTTTAGTTGATTAAAACTAAGGACTAAAGGAAAATGATAGAATAAATGTTTTGTCTCCTTCCCCCAAGCGCCCTCCAATGGACGACTTAGGGGGACATTGCCGGTGCTCAAGGCTCCCCATCCACGCCTCCCCTTCGGTCGCTGTCGTCGTCCTTCGGTGTGTGGCAGCGGTGGCCCCGCAAAGACGGAGCCGTCCATAGCTCCCCTTCCCTCCCCCACCACAACCCCTTACCCTCTTCTTCTCCAACGAGGTGGAGTAGTCGATCGGTCAGATCTAGGGCTCCCGGGACTGGATCTGACGCCTCCACCTCCCCACGCCCCTGTCTGGTGAAGAAGCCCTCATTGTGGGCTACACGCGGTGGATGGCCAGTTCTGGGCCAGAGACCGACGGCCAGTAGCAACGACTGCCTAGGCCGGAGGCGGTCGGCCAGTGGCCTAGCTAGGCCCGCACAGCAATGGCATGGCTGGAGCCAGCTGTGACCTGGCCGGCTAGAGCTGCCGGCGGCCTAGCTACGGCCGGCGATGACCCCTGGCCCTAGATCCGCTCTCATTTCTAGGGCTATCATTGCTGGTTTCGCGTAGTGCGGAGTCAGCGCGGTGGCACCGCCTATGCCTATGCCGTTGTGGCCATGTGTCATTGCTAGAGCCCTTGTGCATGTTCCGACGTCTTCGTCGGTGCGACCTTGGATACGTGGAGTTCTGGACGAGAGCTCAGCTCGATTTTGGCTGGACGGACGACGGTGATGCCTCAGGTACCACATACCTCCTTGGAGGCAACGTTGATGAACCACATGCTTCCAACTGACTACGTTGGATTCTAGGCATAAGCCCCGCCTTACAAGATGTAAGGCCAGCTTCGATGGCGACATGGTGGTAACCTTGGGCGTCATCCCCTTCCTGAAGGCATCGCTGAAGAATCTCTTATGGCTCGTCCCCCGTGTGGTTGCCGAAATCAGTGGCTCCTTCCATGTTGTCGGCCTCGTTGTGCCTATATGTACCTATGATCTACTCGCAATGGTTTCTCCTGTAGCAATGGACCTTGCCGTCGTCGTCTGGCTTTCATAGCGGATGCTTTGCCGCTATCGCTGTCTTCATGATGGATACTTGACGTCAATGGTTCTTCTAGCGGATACTTTGCCACTGTTGTCGGTGGCCTCCACTTTATCATATGCTTTGTTGACGAGTGTGTCATGGTCGTTCCCCTGCGGATGCTTTGTCGTAGTGGGCGTCGTCGCTTCTTTCCCGGTGGATGCTTGGCCATCGGTGGAATACTAGAATCCCTGGCGGATACTTGGCTGCCCTGTCTTCGCTGGTGGTTGCTTTGCCGCTGTTGCTGCATTGGGTGGATACTTTGCCACCATGGCATTGTCTTGTTTGTAGGCAACCATTGCATTGTTGTATCCTTTTTTGCAGGCTCAGTTCGTAGGTTCCGGGTGTTGTGGGCTGTTGCTCCTTCTTTTCCTCTTTACCTTATTCTTACTATAAGTTGTATTCCAAGTCACTCACCACTAGCTTAGTGGGTTGTAATCTGTGCTATGAGGGTTCTCTCATAGCTACGTCGTGTAATTCTCTTCGTCTTAATGAAAAACGAGCTATACTCCCCGGTTGCGAAAAACTAAGGTCTAAAACTTTAGACCACTTTAGCTTGCTTGTGTAGTCTAAAGTTTTACTAGAGGGTCTAAACTTTAGAAAGCAATTTAAACCTTCTAGTTGGGGCTTTAAAAACATAAAGTGGTCTAAATTTTAGTGACAAAATTATCTGTCTTGACAATTTTATATAAAAGTAGCATTTCAACATAATAATATTTCATCCATTTTAAATTATAAGACGTTTTGACTTTTCTGGATATATTGATTTTACTATATATTTAGACATAGTACATATCTAATTTGGAATAGATGCGAGGAGGATTTCTTGTCTTAAAGGGTGTATACACTAGAGTGTACATGCCTGGTAGGCATGAAATCACTGACAAAGAGTTGCCTAGTTCCGATGAAATTGCAAGCAAGATTTGGAATTTAATAGAAGCGGGAATAGCTATGCGGTGAACCACGAGAAGTTAGAGCATCTCCAAGAGTTCCCTAAATATTTCTCCTAAAAAGTCTAGGTTTACCAACTTCTAAAAAGGTTTTAGGAGAAAAAAAGAAGTTCATCTTCAATAGTTTCTAATATTTGACTTCTAAAAAAATCAAATGTTGGTCCCAAGACGGCCGGGGGTGAGCAGGGCGGCGCGCACGAGCCCGGCCGTTGCGTCCTCGCGCCGGCACCGGGAAGGAGTCCGCGCCATGGCCGACGCCTTGGTGGCCGCTGGGTACATGACGGAGTGCTCGCAGATGTTCCTGGTGGCGCGGCGGAACGCGTTCGACTCGACGCTGCAGGGGCTGGGCTACGAGAAGTCCAACATCGACGACGTGGTGAAGATGACGTGGGAGGCGCTAGAGGCGGTGATCGTGACGTGGACCAAGGCGTTCCGGCACGCCATCAATGTCGGCCTGTCCACGGAGCACGAACTGTGCACCCGCGTCTTCGCCGGCCGCCACGCCGCCGTGGGGCACGACATCTTCGTGGACCTGTCCCGCTGCGTGATGCTGCACATGCTCAGCTTCACGGAGGCCGTGGCCATGATCAAGCGCACCACGAAGAAGCTCTTCAAGGTGCTCGACATGTACGAGGCAGTCCGCGACACGTCCCAGGTCATCGAGGCCTTCATGTCCGCCGACGAGCCGGCGGCCGCCGAGCACCACAGCCATCACTCGGGGCTGGCGGAGCTCAAGTCCGAGATCGCCGCCGTGCGGTCCCAGCTCGGCGAGTCCGCCGTCGCCATCTTCCGCGAGCTGGAGAGCTCGATCCGCGCCGACGCCGGCAAGCAGCCGGTGCCCAGCGGCGTGGTGCACCCGCTGACCCCCTACGTGATGAACTACCTCAAGTACGCGTGCGAGTACAACAGCACGCTGGAGCAGGTGTTCCGCGAGCTCCACCACGGCAATCGAGACGACAGCAACCCGTTCGCGGCGGATTCCGCAACGTCCTCCGAGCGCGTAGAGTTATGCGGAAAGGAGAGGAATTTCCCAAATCCTAAAAAAATTAGGAGTAAATATTAGGAGTTGTTGGAGAGGATTTTTTTCTATCTTTCTAAAAAAACAAGGATTAGGAGGATGTTTAGGAAACTCTTGGAGATGCTCTTAGAGCAAGAGCTCCATTTAGGTATCGTAAACATCCCGAGTGTATCACGGCGTTGAAGCAGAAGAAACAAAAATATTTTCCTTTTGTTATAGTTGATATACAGACTGTTATGCTAAATAATGTGCTTGTACCTTATGCCTCGGGGCTCTTAGTGGTGAATCGAGGGATGATGTGGCTATCATGGATGATGAAATAGACATATTTTTGTGAAGATTACAATTCGATAATACCTTCCCTTGAATCAAGCCTCCAGGTGGCGTCCCCCGTGACCAGAGTTTGAATCCTTGGTCTGGCGAATTTTTAGTCGGTGGTGTGAAAAAAAACCTCCTCGCCGGTCCCACGTTACCAAAGCATAGGTAAAATGGATCGGCCCTCTCATCGGGTAACGGGCCTCATGTGTGCGGTCCGGGCATGGGGTTCGGAGGTTTTCTCGGGCTGGGTGAGAAGTTCTTTACCTTAAACTAAAATAGTTCGGGGGTGTCTACCCCCGCAGCCCGAGTTTTTTTCTATTAGCACATCATGTGCGTATGTGTACCCTTAGTCCAGTGCCGTAAACTACTGGAAACTCGAATTTTCCGGTTGGTGGAAAACCGATAGAAAAATAGCCAATACCAACATAAAAATTGGAAAATTAATTTCCTTCTCGGTCTACCGACAGAAAAACACCACAAAAAATAAAGCGACAGAAATGAGGCGGGTGGAGCTAGGGTTTGGGCGCGGCGCATTTATGTGTTCACGGGCACAACTAGTATGCCTTTGCCGGCTGAAAGGTCAGCGCAGCCCACGCCCAAGCCCACATTAGCTACACGATTGAAGTCCTGCGCCTCGTCGAAGTTAAATTTTCTATCGGTGTAATCTTGACACACTGGAAAAAACTACCTATTTTTCTGTCGATGGTAGAAAAACCGACAGAAAAATAAGTTTACTTTGTCGGTTTTCACATTATTTCTGTCGGTTCTTGGGGCCTGATAGAAAAAATATAATTATTTTGGCGGTTCAAGGCAAACCGACAGGAGCATTTTTGTTTCCAGCAGTGGTATGCACTACACCTCTTTTCTTCACCGTAGCACTATTGTCGAGAGAAAGAGAACAATACTCCCTCCGTCCTCAAATAAATCAATTCCTAGAATCCATATTAATCAAACTTTTTTAAATCTAACTAACTTTATAGAAAAGAGTAATAACATGTACGATGTAAAATGGACATATTATGAAAATATATTATATGTTATATCTAATGATACTAATTTGATATCATAAATCTTGATATTTGTTTTTCTAAAAATCCAGTTAATATTTAAAAAGTTTAACTTAAGACAACTATAGCAATACATTTATTCAGGATAGATCGAGTGTCCTACACAGCAGGTTTTATGCCAATGCACATGGGTAACTAAAGCCCTAGAACCATGGCGCGCATCGAGATTTGGGATCTGTTCATCCAAAAAATACCTGTTCAGTATTTTACTCGGAAACCCGTGGATCGACAATCCCAATGCAGCAATTTTTCACCCACCGTTTTCATATTCTAATTTCTAATCATACTTGGCTAGCTATGAGCCTATGACCGACCACCTTCGTTCTTTGAATGAAAAGAAAAGAGAAAGGTGAACTGAAATCCTGCATGAGCCACCGGATTCCCCTTCCACACTCTTGTTTGACCCTTGCCATCCAGTTTGCCACGCACGATGACACGATCCATGGCTGGCAACAAAGAGCTGATGAGTAATTTATAACATAGTCTTCAACCTTGAATAAATGCCCGAGTTTTTTTTTTTTGAAAAAAAATGATAAGTTCACAATCACTAAGCAGACACGAGAACCAAGACAAAGAATCATTTTTGACAATTACTTATTACAAGTTGCGAGGGTGCAACTCTCATGCCGTGTAGCCACAATGAGGGCCGGCATCCGGCGGCACTATCGCCGCTGCGCGCCAGCAACGCCCCACATCGCCGTCGCCTTCCTCCTCGTCGCGCTCGGCGTGCTTTACCTCATCTTCGGCCCGACCAACTCCGACCTCAACCTCGTTCTCGCCATGCCGCGCGTCCACGTCGTGTTCAACGAGGCCGGTCGGCATCCGGCGGCACTATCGCCGCTGCGCGCCGGCGACGCCCCACATGCCGTCGCCTTCCTCCTCGTCGCGCTCGGCGTGCTTTACCTCATCTTCGGCCCGACCAAAACCTCGTTCTCGCCATGCCGCGCGTCCACGTCGTGTTCAACGAACCCGCCGTCGTCCCAGCGGCGCCTGCCCCCGGCAACGCGACCGACGACGACGAGGACCGCGGCCTCCCGCCGCCGCGGCAGCTGACGGACCCGCCCTACTCGCTGGGCCGAGCCATCCTGGACTACGACGCGCGCCGGTCCGCGTGGCTCGCGGCGCACCCGGAGGTGCAGGTGCAGCCCGCGGCCGGGTGGCGGCCGCGGGTGTTGGTGGTGACGGGATCGGCGCCCGCCCGGTGCCCCGACCCCGACGGCGACCACCTGCTGCTGCGGGCGTTCAAGAACAAGGCGGACTACTGCCGCGTGCACGGCCTCGACGTGTTCTACAACGCGGCGTTCCTGGACGCCGAGATGTCCGGGTTCTGGGCGAACGAAGCTGCCGCTGCTGCGGGCGCTGATGCTGGTGCACCCGCAGGTGGAGCTCCTCTGGTGGGTGGACTCCGACGCCGTGTTCACGGACATGGCGTTCGAGCCGCCGTGGGAGAGGTACGAGCGCCACAACCTGGTCCTCCACGGCTGGCCCGCCAAGGTGTTCGAGGAGAGGAGCTGGGTCGGCATCAACACCGGCAGCTTCCTCATCCGCAACTGCCAGTGGTCGCTCGACCTCCTCGACGCGTGGGCGCCCATGGGGTCACGCGGCCCCGTCCGCGACAGCTACGGCGAGCTCTTCGCCCGGGAGCTCTCCGGGCGCCCGCCGTTCGAGGCGGACGATCAGTGGGCGCTTGTTTACCTGCTCCTCACGCAGCGTAGCAGGTGGGGGGACAAGACGTTCATCTATAGTTGGCCAACCGGGCCGCCCGGCCCGGCACGGGCACGGGCCCGGTCAGACACGGCCCGGCAAGGCACGGTACTAAGCGGCACGGTGGCCCGCCGTGCCGTGCCTGACGTGCCACCGTGCTAAGACAGCAGCCCAGGCACGGGCCTATCAGGGCTGAAGCGTGCCGTGTCGTGCCGTGCCTCCAGGCACGGTGGCATGTCAGTGCCGTGCCAGCCCAGGCACTATGAACATTTTCTGTCACAAGCAATTTGGCAGCATCATATTTAACTTCACAAGCACATTTTCAAATCAACAACTCCAGAAATTGAAGTGAAGAAGCAAAATCAGATCAAACACACAGAGAGTTAAGAAAATAGTAATAAATAGTGAGCTTGTGCAATGACTACCTCATTAAAAACCTACCTAGGTAAAACTCACCCTTGTGAGAAACCCTAGGCAGGAAAAGAGTACAGCCAAGCTCCAGATAAGTTCATTGTTCTTAATCTTACATCATTGTCCAAGTTTCAAATTACAATCCCATTACAGAAATGATAACTAAGAGAGAAACTAATTGTCCAAGGTCTTCAAAAGCTTCTTCAAGAATCCTTGTCCAGTTGTCTTTGTCCAGTTGTCCTTGTCCTTGTCCTTGTCCTCCACATTGTGCTGCAGAGAGAACAGAGTTAGCATTAGGATAATGATGTAGATTTAGTGATGTCCTCCACATTGTGTTAGGTTTTGGTTTAGTGATGTACCTTGGCATCAATAAGCACTAATCAAGATAGAGTTCTTCAAATGCTTCTTCAAGCTCCTTGTCCTCCATATTGTGTTGCAGCCTTGCCTCCGCCAACTCCCAGTCTTTGATGCAGGTGAGCATCTCCACCGTCTCCGGCTTCAGCCTCCTCCGCCGCTCCTCGATGATCCTGCCAGTCATGCTAAAAGTGGATTCTGAAGATATGATAGACACAGGAATAGTTAAAACATCCTTAGCCATAATGGACAGCACTGGATATGTCAGTTTGTGCTCATGCCACCATCTCAAGATGTCAAATGAATCATCCAACTGGCTAACAGTGTCACAGTCCAAGTAGTTAACAAGTTCAGATGCATTAGAACCTGTAGAAGTAGCAGCATGCAGCAAAGCAGTAGCAGATGTATCTCTAGACAGATTAAAAGTAGAATGCAGCATAGAAGTAGAAGATGTACCCCCACCAGAAGAATTAGAATCATCATCATATATTTCATCCCAAGTAGACCTTTTCTTACCAGACAGGTTTTGAGGGACAGTCCTCCTCAACCTAACAGCTCCAAACTTCTCCTCATACTTATTGTAAATATCTGTCAGTCTAGCTCTAGTGCCAACCTGATAAGCACTGTAATCTGTACTGGTAAGGTTCATCAACTTTCTCAGCACTTTTGAGAAACCTTTCATTTTAGCTCTAGGGTCCAAGATGAATGCAAAAGAATAGAGCAAAGGTATGTCCCTCCAATACTTATTATATTTGTCTACCATAGGTTGAATCACATCTCTAAGGTGAATGTCATTAGCATAATTATTCAGGTGTATATCAATTTTAACAAGATAATGAAGCATAAGTGGAGATGTAGGATAGTAAACACCAGACAATGCAACTGTAGCATCATAGAACAGTTCAAGAAACTTGAATACTTTTTCAGCAACAGTCCAATGCTCCTCAGTTAGAAGCAACTCACCATCTTCAACTCTAGGATAGTTGGCATGAATGAAAATAGTGAAAGGATCTTTATGAGGAAACAAAATCTTAAGCATGAGATATGTAGAGTTCCACCTCACATCCATGTCCAACTAAAACTTTCTTGGCCTAAAACCAGCTACAATGCAGTAGTTTTTGTATGCTGTAATTCTCTGGTTAGATGAGTTCAAAAATGATATTGCAGTTCTAAAAACTTCAATCAAAGGTTTAAGAAAGTCAAGTGCCTCCTTAACAATCAGGTTGATTATATGACATGCACAACGCTGATGCAAGAACATAGTAGTAACAGCAAATTCAGGATGTCTTGGATCCTCTGTAGGAACCTCAAGACCAAGATATTTAGACAAAATAGGTCTAAGCATACGCATGGCAGAAAAATTAGATAAAGCATTGTCCAAAGTAACAGCAAACACTTTTTCAAGCACACCATATTCACCAAGTATAGATGCAACTCTATCAGCAATGTTCTGTCCATTATGGGAACAATCAATAAGCACAAGACCAAGCACCCTCTTCTCTAGTTGCCAATCAGGATTTATGTAATGAGCAACAACACTAAGATAATCCTCTTTGGCATTGCCAGACCATATATCGGAGGTAAGGCAAACACAGTTAACAGAATCAAAAGCAAGTCGTTCAACAAGCTTAACCTTTCTTTCATCAAACATTTTGGTCAAGTCTCTAGTGGTGGTTTGTCTAGAGACAGCAACAAACTTAGGATTATGAGCATTTTTTATGTACTCCTCAAAAGCATTAGATTCACCAAAGCTGATAGGAACATCTACCCTAGCAAGCAATCGACATAATTCAGTACGAGCACGCATAGGACAGTACTCCCAATTACGCATAGAACCATCAGGATTAAAAGAGATTTGAGACTGAGTATAGTTCCTAGTTTTCTCAAGCCTCTTAGCACATTTAGCACGGTGATGACGAAGATGTCCAGTGCCACCACTAGATCTACCGGAGTACTCCTTGTGGCAATGGATGCAGACAGCGCCATACCTGATTTTCTTACCTTTGGGACCGATTTTGAAGAGCTTCTTGAAGTCGTTCCAGACATCAGAGGTAGATGGGCGTGATACCTTGTCATCGTCGTTGTTCTCACCGTCTTCTTCTCCACCACCCCCTTCTATAGCATCAAGGTCGATGGGGTCCCCCTCTGCGCCAGCTCGAGCTCCACGGCCGAAGAGCTCTTCTAGGTCGTCTTCGCCCATGTCGTCGTCTTCATCATCACCAGGGAGGCTCTGCAGCCTCTCATCTTCATCTTCATCTTCCATGGCCATGGCACTAGCCTCCACCGTGTCTTTAGAGACAGCGGGGGGGCGGGCCACGGCCGGCATTCTCACTGGCGCTGGCCTCAAACGGCTGCCAAAACACAAAAGAGAAGAAGAAGAAGTTAGATCGGGAACGGAGAAGAAGAAGAAGTGAGACTAGATCTAGGGTTAGGGTTTCTTACCTCCCAGTCGTCGGTGACATAGAAGGAGCTCCGACTCCTCCGAGCAGCAGCGGATCAGTGGATCTGTAGAACAAAACACACAAGTTAGAGAAGAACTGAAGACGAAGAAGCAAGATGAACGGGGAGCTGCGGGATGGCGAGAAGAAGTAGAGGTGGGTATCCTACCTGGATCTTCGTAGCTCTGGCTCAGGAGCCACCGGAGGGCGAGACGTAGAGGAGCGGACAATGGCCAGCCACCGTCGCCCTCGCCCCTGGGAGTCGTCGTTCGCCACGGCTGACGAAGCGCAAGCGAGGAGACCGGCGTGGGGGAGTGGGAAATGAAGTAGGGTTTCAGCCTTTCGCCTTTCGAGTGGGAGAGGGGAGTGAGGCCGGCGCGGCTTATATACACCGCGTTCCAACGGTCGGATCCAACGGTTAGAATCATTTAGGGTTCCTGATCCAACGGCTGGCGTTCATTAGGCCATGCCGATGCCGGGCCAGGCCACTTTTCTGTGCCATGCCTGTGCTGGCCCATGGGCCTGGCCCATCTGGAAAACTTTACTCATTGAGAGCACCTACGAGCTCAATGGCTTCTAGGAAGGGATAGTGGATAGGTACGAGGAGCTGCGGTGGAAGGGGTGGCCTGCCGGGGGCCTCAGCGATGACCGGTGGCCGTTCGTCACGCACTTCGTCGGTTGCAAGCCATGCCGGCGATATGCGGACAGCTACCCGGCGGACCGGTGCCGGCGCGGCATGGAGCACGCATTCAACTTCGCCGATGATCAGATACTGAGGATGTATGGGTTCGAGCACGAGTCTTTCAACACCACCGCCCTGCAGCGCGTCAGAAACGAGACCAGCGACGCGCTGGATGTGGACGACGAGGAGCTCGGCCGGCTATTGCACCCCACGTTCAGGGCTGCCAGGCCCACACAGACGTATGGTTGACTTGTTTTTTTTTCTTTCTCTCGTGCCCTCTCCCTTGTTACTGACATTCGACTTCATATTTTTATGGTCATTCTGGATTTACTATTGTACAAGTAGCAGTAGGCATAAAGGTTAGTAGTGGCTGTTTCACTTCAGATTTTTCTTTTCTCCTAAGTTACTAATTTTTAACTAAGGTTTCAGTTAATAACTAGTTCATTACCAAGCCAGTTGTAGCTAACTTATGATAAAAAGAAGCCACATACAGAGAAATGACTACGATGACCTCCCCACCTACCCTATTTCCCCATATCTCCATGTAGGATTTCTGATTAGCCTAGAGGAGGGGTGAATAGGCCGGTTAAAATAAATAATCAAACTTTTATCAAATTCAACATGTGGCACTGTCGCTCTGACAAGCTGCACTGCCGGACAGCGGCACTGTCGGGCCAGAATAGCAGCACTGCCGCACCTGCAGACAACTTCAAATCATAGTTCAAAATCAGTAAATGGAAACTTAGATCAGAAAATTTTCTTAGCTTACTGCAAGTATGAGAGTCACAGATCAAGAGCTAGAAGTGGTAGGAACACCACATATAAGTAGATCAACCACAAACCCTAGAAATCACCTCAACAACGATATAAAATGCAAATAATGTAAATCAAGCACAAAGTGACACATGATTTATCCCGTGGTTCAGCTCACCACCAAGGCTTGCCTACGTCCACGTTATTGAGGTTAGCCACTAAGGCTTATGTCTTTACAACCCTTCCTCGTTCTCAAGTCAAGAGAATCAACTCTTGAGATGAGGGGTCAGTTTACTAGCTTTAAGAAATGGTTACAAACCTCCCAATGTAGCTACACAAGTTGGCAAACTCCACGGGCGACGCTCTAGCCGGCTAGAAGCCAAGCTCTAAGACTAATAAACACAACCGCTAGCCAAAACATGAACCAAGTGCTCTTTTGAGTTGGGAAATCAAAGGATCTGCTCTCTAATTGAGTTTAGGACCTTTTTCTCTCAAGGATTGATGGAAAATCAAGAGATAATGCTTGGGAGCTCAAGGTCACCAATGGAGGAGAGAGAAGGGCACTCTTCTATTCTTGGGTGACCTGAATGAGTAGGGAGAAGAAGAAAGACATTGGGGAGGAAGGGGAAGGGTATAAATACCCCCAGCCCTAATGGTCACTTAAGTCACGGCAGTGCCGTGGCTTAAGTGTGGAAGTCCCTCTCTTCAAATCTGGCACTGCCACACTAGGCAAGACAGCAAGGGTAAGGGTGAAGTGTTGGCTATCTTGGTTGAGTAACTAAAGATGCATGTGTAAGATTGAGCACTTGGTAGCATATGTTAGCTTAAGCATTGTGTCCCCTTTATAGTACGGCTTTTTCTATACTTAAATTCAAAATATAAAAGAATTTAAACCTCTTTTGAGTTTGAAGCCATCACATTTGTAATTGGGGGCTCCTCTATTTTATGTAACATCCTCGAATATAAATTCCCTACTTGTCATCTCAATAAATCTCATTAGTTCTCTAATTGCGTGGTCATTATCACCAAAACCCACAATTAGGACTTGATTGTACTTTCAATCTCTCCCTTTTTGGTGATCGATGACAACCCAATTAGAGCTTACAAAAGATATAAAATAAATACTGAGATTTTTCGAGCCATGGGTGTACAGCCTCCCCCTAAATATGTGAATAGAGAATTGAATTCTCAAATTAGCATAAGAAGCCAAGATTCACATTTTAGTAAAAGTGACAAGGCTTCCCCTATATCCATGCTCTTGTGGGGTGCTGCACACTGTGTCAGGTATGTAGACGTGATGTGAATGACAGTTCATGCACAACGAGTTTGTTGTAACAGCTGGGTGCGGCACTGTCGCACTTGCTATAACAGCACAGATAAGAACAGGAACCACACAACATGTAACATATATAAAGATGTACATTCTAGCACAATATTGTCACAAGCTACAGCAGAGATTAATTCAAGTCCATATCCCATACATATAAAGTACTTATGTAGCATTATTACATAAATAGAGTTTTTGAATCATCTCTCAAACTCTCAACCTAACGAAGTCTACTCTAAACGAATAAGAACATGAAGCTCCAGTTGCAGCAACCTCTCCATGTCATCGAAAAAGTTTTTTCTCCCCTTTGGCATAAAGCACCAAAAAGAAAAGAAAAGAAGAAAGACCAACAAACTCACTCCTTGTCTTCTTGGATGGTGTCCCAATCGACATCATCGCCACTCGTAGCTCCACTAGCACCCGCAACATCCTCCTCACCACCATCATCATTGTCATTGGAGGAGGAGGACACCACCGCCCTCCCTTAGTGATGGGTGGTTAAAGTGTGGTGCTCACACCTGGTGCTCCTCCTCATAGACTACAAGGTGGAGCTCCTCCTCCTCATCATCTTTAGAATTTGTGTCGTAGAGGCTAGGGAGGTTGTCAAACCTCAGCGGTGACTGAACTGGAGAAAGAGGTGGTAGCCCTACACACTCTCTAGCCTCTTAGTTGGACTCACGATTCTCCAATCGAACCTCATGTGCGGTCCTCACTACATAGGTGCAAGTGGTAAAAATGGCCTTGATCCATCTCCCAAACTTCTTCATCTTCTTGTCCTTGCGAGGCCTAGAGCGGGAGGACTCAGACACGTCCTCAACTAATGGAGAGCATCTCACTACCCTGCTAGCACCTGAGGCCTAGGTCTTCTCAATCTTGTAGACGATGTGGAGACCATCTTTATCAAATCTATAACCGATGCCCCTCTCAATCATGAACATGAGATAGGGGCATAGGGCATCCCCTTTCTCCCATCCTCCATGGCATTCCTTAGCTCATGCCACATGAAGTGAGGGACATTGAACCTATCACCTCTAGGAGCAAACCTAGCAAACACATTCCTCACATAGCCATTAAGATCTGAGGCTGCTCCATCCTTGGGATTTATTGTGTGCCTGGTCAGATTGTTCATAATATAGTAATAGCTCTTCAAACCACTGACCTTACCATCTGCACTTCTCCTATCAATCCACATATATGCAATGTTACAGATCTCAGCTCTAGCCTCATCATGAATATAAGTGAAGCCCCACTCCTCCTCTCTAAAACCAAGGATCTGGCTAAAAGTCACAAAGTCAACCCTATAGTGCCGTCCCTTAGTCATCCAGTGAATCTCATCAGTGTAGATATCATAGAAAAAGGTAGCATGAAACTAGGCTAGCACTTCCTCATTCCAATTGTACCAGAAACTCATGATATCAGTGAGGCTAAAAAGCTCACAAGCCTTGATCACTTTGTTGAATTCTGGCTCATTCTTCTCCTTAATCTCCTCCCAGTCAACATATTGCATCTTGACAATCCTAGATTTCTTGGAGTTGAAGATTGTAGAGGCATAGAAGTTGGAATGAAACTCATTCCAAAACAGGTAGTCTATCCCCAAATCCTTTGGCTGCTTATAAGGATTGTTCTCATGTACTTCTTCCACCATCTTTAGCTTTCCCACATAATTGAGCATGGGATGAGCACGTGTGTCAATGGGACACCTCATAATCACCTCCTTAGAATACTCTCTGATGTAACTCCTATCAAACTCCTCAAGGTGAGGTGGAGTATCAGGGCAAGCACCTAAAGGAATGGTGCGACTAGCCCTCTCCAAGTTCTCCTCATCTTGGATCAACTGATCTCTCCTCCCCCTATCACTAGCCTCCCTTCTTCCAACTGCATTGTTGCTGCCCCCTATGGTTCTGCCATGACCATGATGAGACATCTGCTTGTCACAAGGCTTTGTCGTCTTCCTCTTCCCCCTCCGGTCATCTTCACCTTCGGAGGCCATCTACGCAAAAACACAGACCAATATGAGGAACTATACAAATGGAGAGTAGAAGTTACCTTATAAAGCAAGTTAAGTACTCAAGAAGAGTCAACGTGCAAGCGAGGGAAGCAGTTGATGTGGTACTACCCCCAGACGTGTGTCATTACCGTGCTTGGGAGTGGCACTGCTGCACCAGCTGTTTCACCAAGACTGCATTTTGCATCTTCTTATCTACTGATCTTACTTTATAATTTAACTCCTAGCCCACTATACAATCTCAGCAAGCATAAACATGTCTATGTCATTGATTCTCTAGATATGATTGAGAGAAAGCCAAGTAATCATGTCGATGTGAAATTTGGCCAATAAATAAATATTTGTAGTTTTGTCGTGCGTTGTGATTAGATGTGGCCTAGCACTCAATAATATAGGATTTATATTGGTTTAGGCAACGGGCCCTATATCCAGTTGAGGCCAGTCAGTGACTTTATTCATGAGCCCAAGTGCTCAAAGTTTGCTATGGGGTTACAAACGAGTAAGGAATAAGAAGGGGTGTTAGAGGCCCGGTCGGACTCTGAACCGAGTGGCCGAGAGTGACGGGAGCTCTAACGTATGCTAAGTATATGGAGCGTATGCTTTGTGTGTCTCTAAAGCTTGTTGAACTATTGTGTTCTCGAGTCATCAAGAGAGTCTTCGAGAGAGAGACAGCATCATTTTTTAGGAGAGAGCGCATCCCTTTTTATAGTTGAAAGGGATGGCCTTACAAGTCAGAGAGAAAGGGAGAAAGTGTATACATGTGCTGCCTAGTCTTGTTGCTCACGCCATCGGGTATGAGATGGCTGCCAGTGCCCACAATACTGTTTATGCCTAGATGCATCTGGCAGGCTCTACCGTGTTCATCTGGTATAGCAAATGTCGGCGCCCATAATATTGTTTGTGGTCTAACGTGTCTAGAAGGTTGTATAGTGTCCATCTATCATAACCTAGAGGCACTGTCTTGTAGGTGCATAGGGTATAGTAGGGTACGATCCTCGGTATTGCAGTTGACTTGAGCGCCTTACCTTATCTACTCTGCCTACTCCCTAGGCCCACACCGAGCGGGCATCCTCGGTCGGGAAAGAGCAGCGAGCAGAGGTCTGACATATCCTTGATTGAAGAAAGGGTCAGGCGAGGTGGAGCCCATGACCCAAAGGTCGGGCGAGTGTGGGGCCTACCCCCAGAGGTTGGAGGTGCCGGTCGGGGATCGGATCATGGTCTTGGCCTGTTATTGTGTATCTAGGCCGGCCTAGGCGTGTGCTATCATTGCGCCGCCTACTGGGCTGAGTTTTGTAGGGAAGCAGGACCATTGGGGACCCTAGGTTTATGAACCCAACAGAAGCCCCCAAGCCCTTTTGGGACTTCTGTGAAGTCGTTAAGGGTCTGTTATTGGAACTTCGATGTTTTGCCCCTTGGTTTGTTGTACCACGTAGGGTAACCGAGTAGGATTTAGGCACCTAGCCTCTATGTGGAGGACTAGCAAAGGCCGTGGAGGTGCGCAAAGTGGATATGGGCACCCAGCCACCGAGGGAAGGACTAGCGAAGGGCGTAGAGGCGTGCCAGAGGGATATTGGCACCTAGCCCCTGAGGAAGGGACTAGAAAGGCCGCGGAGGTGCGGCGTGTAGACATAGGCGCCTAGCACATGAGGAAGAGACTCGTTGGTAATCCATTTTCCACCGGGCATGCGTGAGCGCACCCGATGGGTGTAGCCCCCGAGCTTATGGCCAACTGGGGAGTCGATCAAAGGTTGAGTTGGGGTTGTGGACTCTTGTGTCTCTTCCAGTTGGGGTGTTCGCCCATGTCCACTTTGTTCGCAACCTGTGCGGTCGGCTAGACTCCTGAGTCAGGGTCAGGTAGCCTGAGCCCCTAAGCCTCGTTGGGCTTAGTAGGGGTTGATCGAGTTTTGTGCATCACTACATCTACGGTTTCTGCAACCAGAGGGGTTGAGCTAACGTCGCTTGCCTCGATGGCTCGATTGATGCGCTCCGTGAGCTCACTAACAGGCATGTCTGAGTGGAATCTGAGTCCGTAATTCATAACGGAGTCAGGATAGCCCTCATGTGGCACTCCACTACTCCTTAACCCACCTCTCGATAGATGCTTGAGCCGTTCTGGAGATTGACTCAGGTGGCCCGCTGGCCTCCTCTTGATGAAGATTCTATGGGCATGGCTCGAGGTCAGGATCGAATGAGAAGGTCAAGATGACCCTGTCCGCTTCTAAGAGGATCGGGCAAAGGTCACTAGGGCTCATCTATGTTTTCTTCCCTGGCTTTGTTGGACGCGAGGCAGCCTCAAGCCCTTCATTGGCCGGCCTTCGAACCCTGGTCGGTCATCGCTCATATCGAATGAGACGACTACCGCTTCGTGACGCGATACGAAGCGTTGTGATGCAACAATTGCATATGCAATGCTTGGATGTATGGGATGAATGTATGGATGAATGTATGAGAATGGATGAATGAATCATCACACACTGGGAAAGTAGAACGGGGGTTGGTAAAGTTACCTTGACAGCTCAAGTGATGGGTTCAAGGAGCTCCTATCGGATATGTCCATGTGGAATCTGGGCCCATCGTTCATGACGGAGTCGGCATAACCTGCATGGGGCATCCCACTACTCCTTACCTATCTCTCAGCAGACGCCTGAGCCATCCGATTGACTCAAGTGACCAGTTGGCCTCTCCTCAATGGAGATTCTGTCGGTGGGCCCCACCAAACCCTACCTGGGAAGGTGGAGGGTCGTTTGCATGTGGTTGCACCTTGATTTCTCATGCCTAGGTCATAGTAGTGGTGGGCCTTGGCCAGCCCACCGGCCATGAACTCAAGGGGTCAGGCAAGACAGAGCAGGTCACCGTGCAGTGGGTGATGGAGGCTCATTGTTTGACCATGGCTGCAGATGTGTGCTGGGAAGACATCGTCCAGCCTACGAAGGTAGCGAAGGCCGAGTTAGAGGCAAGCATCGTCCCACCCCCAACCGAGTCGAATGTTGTTCCGACCATAGCCGAGCTACCTTCATCCTCGTCAATCGCATCATCAGCCAACGTAGCCAGGGGGTCATAATGGAATTAGAGTAGAAATAGTCAGTTTATGTAAAACATGGGTTCATGGGGGAGCCCCCATGTGAATAGTTTTACATTTATGAATATTTTAAGTTTGTTTTGTGATGAAATCACTCGTGAGGGGAAGCTTGTCCCATCCGCCCTTGTTTTTACCCTTGCGTAGCTTTGTTTTTTGTCCTTTCTTTTTCGCACCTGCCCATTGACCCGTAGGCTGCAACCTTAAGAACCCAAGCGTGGCTCACGAGGCTCAGCTGCTCTTAACCATAGGTCGTGGCGGGGTGTGATCAGTCAGGAGGTTAAAGCGCAAGTTACGTAGGGTAATCAAAGGAATAGAATGCCCTTTTGTTTGGGCGACGCCCTTTCGTCTGGGCAAAAAGTATTAGTACATGATAGTAAAAAAGGAGGGTGGTATCGTACCCCCGTGACCCCGGCCAAGAGTGCTCGGGCTGGGGTGCTGTAGGAGCAAACATTGAATGGAAATAAACGGTAAGACTGAGCTTTAGGGAAAGAAACAACATAACTGTTCGATGTTCCATGTGTTGGTGAGAACGTTGTCATTGTCGTCCTTCAGCCGGTAGGCGCTTGGTCGGATCACCTTAGCCACCACGTATGGTCCTTCCCATGGTGGAGAGAGCTTATGTTTGTCCTTGGTGGACTGGGTCCTCCTAAGTATGAGATCACCAATCTCAAGGATCCCCCCTTAATGTTTCTTTCATGGTAACTACAAAGAGTTTGCTGGTAACGAGCGGAGCGGATGACGGTTAGGAGAGGCAGAGCCCATGACCTAGGGGTCGAGCGAGGCCGAGCCCGCGACCCAGAGGTCGGCGAGTGTGGAGCCTGCCCCTAGAGGTCGAAGGTGCCGATCGGGGACCGAATCATGGTCTTGGCCTGTTATTGTGTATCTAGGCCAGCCTAGGCATGTGCTATCGTTGCGCCGCCTGCTGGGCCGAGTTTTATATGGACGTGGGTCCATTGGGGACCCTGGGTTTATGAACCCAACAAATCATGAATCTTAGCATTGGGAGCTGAGTAAAATAGATAAAGTGAGTCAACCATCGAACCAAGAGTTTAGCACTGCCAGCTTTGCTATAGAGGTGCGACACTGCCACGCTAAGGGTGCGGCACTGCCACAATAGTTAATTTGGCTCCAAGGTTGAATCACGATTTCTACTTTAATCAATCCTCAAAGCACATCCAAACTATTATATGCCTTCCAATCAACCATCCAAGATAACTAGAATTAACACATTGCATAGATCGGAAAGAATTAGGGTTGCACCTTGGTTTTTGTGGATTTGGGGAGGAAAGAGATGAAATGGCTGCGCCCAAGAGCTTTAGCAGCCACCGGTGACAAGGGGAAGGCTGGTGGTGGCCGCGGCACTGCTGAACAGTGGTAGTGGCGCAGGGCGATGATGCTGGCTAGCGATAGAGAGAGGGCAGCACGGCGATGGGTAATGAGGGAGAGAGAGGGTTACCATAGGCCAACAGGTAAAGAGGGTAAAGATATGGGCCACCACAGTGATAGCCATTGTGGGCTGAATTTCGATTGAAATTCAAAGTACGGCACTACTGCAGTCCACACGCGGCACTGCCGTAGGGCAGGCGCGACATAGCTACTAACTAAATACCTCTATATATAGGATATGGACACATATCTTAAGCACACTATGATCAGCAACAGACAATCAATACAAACAATGATCATAAAGCACTTGTTTCTTATGATAAATCATTTTGAAGCACAATATTTAAACTTTTACAATTCATTTCTTCTATCCATGCTAGTTTATCAATCAAGGTGTGCTATAGTTCAAACAATGTTACAAGAATCAAGTATATTTAGCTCACTACACAAAGCACAAAACCATGACTCATTGAGTAGCTTAGTGAAGATATCGGCTAGTTGCCTTTCGGTGCTCACATGGTGAATTTTGATATCTTCTTTGGTTTCATGGTCTCTCAAGACATGATGTCGGATGTCTATATGCTTAGTTCTTGAGTGGCTTATGAGATTGTTGGCGAGTTTTATGACACTTTCATTGTCACACAAGAGTGGGATTTTGGTGAAGTGACATCCAAAATCTTGAAGGGTTTGCCTCATCCAAAGTAGTTGAGCACAACATGCAATGGCTGCAATATACTCGGCCTCGGCAGTGGAAAGGGCTATACAATTTTGCTTCTTAGAACTCCAAGACACTAGGGACCATCCAAGGAATTGACATATCCCCTAGGTGCTTTTTTGATCTACTTTGCAACTGGCGTAATCAGAATTCGAATACCCAAGTAGATCAAACTTCGAGCCCTTAGGATACCACAAGCACAGGTTAGGAGTGTGTACTAAAAATCTCAAGATTCTCTTAACGACCACTAAGTGGCATTCTTTTGGGTTAGCTTAAAATCTAGCACACATGCACACACTAAGCATAATATCGGGTCTAGATGCGCACAAATAAAGTAGAGAGCTGATCATAGAGCGATATACCTTAGTATCCACAGCTTTCCCTTCATCATTAAGATCTAGATGTCCATTGGTTGGCATGGGAGTTTTGATAAGCTTGGCATTCATCATGTCAAACTTCTTGAGCATATCATGGGTATACTTTGTTTGGCTAATAAAAGTTCCATCCTTCACTTGCTTGATTTGAAATCCAAGGAAGAACTTTAATTCACCCATCATGGACATCTCAAATCTCTTGGTTATGATCCTACTAAATTCCTCACAAAAAGAATGATTAGTATTACCAAATATTATGTCATCAACATATATTTGGCACACAAATATATCTTTACCAACTTTGTGAGTGAAAAGGGTAGGATCGGCTTTGCCTATTTCAAAGCCTTGTTTAAGCAAGAATTTCTTAAGGCATTCATACCATGCTCTTGGTGCTTGCTTAAGCCCATAGAGCATCTTTTGGAGTTTGTAGACATGGTTGGGAAACTTGTGATCTTCAAAGCCCAATGGTTGCTCAACATAGACAAGTTCTTGAATAGGGCCATTGAGAAACACACTCTTCACATCCATTTAGTATAGCTTGAAGTTGTGATGAGCGACATAGGCTAGAAGCATTCGAATTGCTTGAAGTCTTGCCACCAGTGTATATGTTTCTTCAAAGTCTAAGCCCTCTACTTGAGTGAAACCTTGAGAAACCAACCTTGCCTTGTTCACGAGCTGGAGTCTAATCAGCTGCTGCTGACTGTGAAGGTGTGGCACTGTCGCATGCAGGTATTGTAGTAGGTGTCTGTTGCTATTTAGCATCAGGTATGTTAGCAAAAATAGGTGCAGCAGCAACTTGAGGAACCTCCACTTCAGTGACTTCATCTTCTTGTGGGCTAATATCACCAATAGCCAATTGCTTGATTGCTTCACATGGTGGATCCTCCTTTCCTACAACACTTGAATCAACTTGCTCCACTTGAGAGCCATTAGATTCATCAAATGTCACATCTACCATAATCTCAACTCTCTCAGAGGTTTTGTTGAAGACACGGTAGGCATGCTCATTTGATCCATAACCAAGAAGAAAACCTTCATTAACTTTAGGTGCAAACTTCGATGTTTTGGGTTTCTTGTTAAGTATGAAACACTTGCACTGTCGTTGTTCTTCAAAACAAAGCATGATGTCAAACTTTGTCGAGGTACATAGGTCTTTGGTTGATATGCATACTTGTTCTTGTTGCCACATATTGATTCCTTAGGCTTTTGGAAAACCTATTTCTACTGGTACACCTTCTTGGGCTTAGTTTGATTAGGAACAGAATTGGTAGCCTTCCCATTTTTGCAGGGCGCGGCACTGCCGCCCTTCACCATGGCACTGTCGCGGTCTGTGCAGGCTAATCTGTACCAATTTTGCCCTTCCTCTCAAACTGCACACACTCATAGTCATTCACTATCCTTCTTCCATTTGTCTTGGCTCCTTTTGTGTGTCCAAGCCCATGCTTGATTGAGGGATGCCTTCCTTACTTGAATTGTGGCTTTTTTGATTCATCATTCTTTTTATCATTGGATTGGGTCTCACCCATCCATCCTTTTCCAATGATTTCATTGAGCCTAGTAATCTCTTTTCTCATAGCCTTCTTGTTTGCAAGATTAGTGGTATAGGCATTCATATCAAGATTAAGACATTTTTCACAACCTTGACTAGTGGAGGGAGTAGAGGTTTCCTTTGCCTTCGGGAGATGTGAGTTGCTATCCCAAAGAATGTTATATTGCATCTCAAGTTCTTTATGCTTTTCATCTAAGTCAATACCTTTTCTTGAGAGCTTTATTTGCTTTCTTTGTAATGGCATGGTCCTCTTGCTCTTTGGCCAAAGCCTTGCGCAATGATTTCACCTCACTCCTCTCTAATGCAAGAGCTTTTTTGCTTACAATGTAGAGATCCTCTTGTTGGATAAGAGTCTCTTCTCTAGATTGTAGCTCGGCTTAGACACTCTCTAATTCCTCTATTATCTTAGTGATGAATAATTTGGTCTTTCCATCCAAATTTTTAGTTATCATATTTATTTCTTCATCACTAGATTCATCATCACTAGAGCAATCACTAATATCACTACTAGAGATATCACTAGGAGGTGGATATTTGGCCTTCGATTTGGATTTTACCTTCTCACATTTTGCCATAAGACAAATGTGAGGGGAGTAGTAGTCACCATCGGATATGTTGTTGAAGAGCCTTGGTGTAGGGGATGACTTGTGAATAGCAACGGTTGCAACCTTCTTATCCTCTTCACTTGTGCTCTCTTTAGTTGAGTCTCATTCATGCCCAATGTGAGCCTCTCCCATGTTCTTCTTGCTCTTCCTACGGTTGGCCTTATCCTCTTTCTTGTATTTGTTGTTCTTGATCTCATATGGACACTTGGCAATGAAGTGATCAGTGCTACCACAATTATAGCATGTCCTCTTTTTCTTGTTTAGAAAGTTTCTCTTCACTACCTTGTAGCCTTGCTTCTTTAGCCCCTTGTGAAACCTCTTTATAAAGAGAGTGACATCATCAACCTTCTCATATTGATCATCATCATTTTCACTTTCACTTGAGGATGATGTGGTTTCTACTCTCTCTTGGACTTGCTTGATTGCTTTGGGCTTGCTAGTTGAAGCTTGCTTGTTGATCTTGGAATTGTTTGTAGAGCCTTGCTTGCTTGATTTGTTGGCCTTGAGAGCTACATCTTTGATCTTGATGCCTTCTAGCTTTGCTTGCAATTCTCCAAGCTTCTTTCTCTCATTTGCTTCTTCTCTTTGCATGTCAAAGGTCAAGATCCTCCCAAGTATATCATTTGGTGTGAAGTACTCAAACTTTTTGTCTCTAATTAGAGTCACTATGGTCTCATTTCTAGGTGAATAAGCCTCCAACATGGTCTTGACAACTTTGTGATCATCTAGCTCATCACAACTGTAGCCTCTAATCTTGCCCACCATTGTCATCAACCTATCAAACATTTCTTATGGCCCCTCTCCATCCAAGATTACAAACCGGTTGAGCTTTGACATCAACAAATCAATTCTTGCCTTTCTCACTTTGTTAACCCCTTCATGTGCTAGGTGTAAAGTGTCCCCTATTTGCTTGACAACATCAACCCTAATCACTCTATTGTACTCATCACCA
The DNA here is from genome assembly GCF_019320115.1 of Miscanthus floridulus. Lineage (NCBI taxonomy): Eukaryota > Viridiplantae > Streptophyta > Magnoliopsida > Poales > Poaceae > Miscanthus > Miscanthus floridulus. The sequence goes on along the minus strand of NC_089584.1, from coordinate 15,841,068 downwards.
TCCAAAGCACTAAGCAACACACTTGTGGCTTAACCATTGAGATGAATGATTCTCATCTCTGGGTTCTTGGGATCAACCGGTGGCTCAAATCCATTGCAAACAATCTCCCAAATGTCAGGGTGAAGACCTATAAGATAGGCTCTCATCAAGTTCTTCCACTTGGCAAAGTTAGTCCCATTGAAATGAGGTAGCTTGCCCGCAGGCACATTGATGAAAGACCTTCGATCATGGTTAGTCATAGGTATAGAAGAATAGTTAAAGGATATGGTAGCATATTTGTTGTTGTCGGCCTTGCCCTTCTTCTCCTTCTTGTCCCCCTTTGACACTTGATATGACTCATCATCATCTCCATCTTTAGAACTACTTGATATATCACTTGATGATGCATTTGTTGCCTTCTCTTCTTCTTTCTTCTTCTTCCTAGCTTCTCTTCTTTTTCTTCTTGCATCTCTTTTGAGCTTTCTTTCTTCTTTTCTTTGCTTCTTTTCTTCTAACCACTCCTCCTCCTTCTTCTCTCTTGCTTCTCTTTTGAGCTTTCTTGCCTCCTTCCTTCTTCTTCACTCATTATCATTGAGAGCTCTTTCAGCATCGGTAGCCTCAAGATGCGGTAGCGTAGTGTTGCTTGTGGTTGACGCGCTCAACTTGCTATTGTTTGTGTCGACATCCACCGGCTTCACGCCACTAGTTCCTCCTTTAGGCTCCATATCTCATGTGGTGAAGCGCACATGAGGTAACTTGGCTTTGATACCACTTGTAGGATCTTTGGTTAGCCTAGAGGGGGTGAATAGGCCTATTAAAACAAACACTCAAACTTTTATCAAATTCAACATGCGGCACTGCTGGATAGCGGCATTGCCGGGCCAAAACAGCGACACTGCCGCACCTACAGACAACTTCGAGTCAGTTCAAAATCAGTGAATAGAAACTTAGATCAGTGAAATTCCTTAGCTTACTGCAGGTATGAGAGTCACAGATTGAGAGCTAGAAGTGGTAGGAACACCACACACAAGTAGATCAACCACAAACCCTAGAAATCACCTCAACAATGATATAAAATGCAAATAATGTAAATCAAGCACAAAGTGACACAATGATTTATCCCATGGTTCGGCTCACCACCAAGGCTTGCCTATGTCCACGTTGTTGATGTTAGCCACTAAGGCTTAGGGCTTTGCAACACTTCCTCATTCTCAAGTCAAGAGACTCAACTCTTGAGATGAGGGGTGAGTTTACTAGCTTCAAGAGATGGTTACAAACCTCTCGGGGCTACCACATAAGTTGGCAAGCTCCACGGGCGATGCTCTAACCGGCTAGGAGCCAAGATCCAAGAGTAATATACACAACCGTTGGCTAAAACGTGAACCAAGTGCTCTTTTGAGTTGGGGAATCAAAGAATCTGCTCTCTAATTGAGTTTGGGACCTTTTTCTCTCAAGGATTGATGGGAAATCAAGGGAGAATGCTTGGGAGCTCAAGGTCACCAATGGAGGAGAGAGGAAAGGGCACTCTTCTATTCTTGGGTGACCTGAATGAGTAGGGAGAAGAAGAGAGATGTTGGGGAGGAAGGGGAAGGGTATAAATACCCCCAGCCCCAATGGTCACTTAAGTCACGATAGTGTCGTGGCTCAAGTGTGGCAGTCCCTCTCTTCAGGTGTGGCACTGCCACACCAGGCAAGACAGCAAGGGTAAGGGTGAAGTGTTGGCTATCTTGGCTGAGTAACTGAGGATGTATGTATAAGATTGAACACTTGTAGCACATGTTAGCTTAAGCATTGTGTCTCCCTTTATAGTATGGCTTTTCCTATACTCAAATTCAAAATATAAAAGAATTTAAACCTTCTTTGAGTTTGAGTCCACCACATTTGTAATTGGGGGCTCCTCCATTTCATGTAATATCCTCGAATATAAATTCCCTGCTTGTCATCTCGATAAATCTCATTAGTTCTCTAATTGCGTGGTCATTATTACCAAAATCCACAATTAGGGCTTGATTGCACTTTCACTTCCCTATCCCTATGTCTCCCTCTCCTTATCACCCATGCCATTGCTTGCGCCATCATGTGTCTCCACCCAGCCACTGGCGTCCCATGAAGAGAAGGCAGGGCTGGTCATCCCGGACCACTTGCCTCCACCATGCATCTAGATCTAACCACATGTGTCCCGCACTAGGAATCAAGTTTGGTTGACCTAGATCCACACCCATCCCAGCTGCCAACCTCCTTGTCCATTGCGTGTTTAACTCTGGCTGTGGTCTGCCAGCCTTAGCCACTTGTGTCCTTGCCCGCTGGTCCACAACATACCCTAGCACAGCTCCACACCCAAGCACTGACAAGGGTGGTGACAAGGAGATGATATGGCAGAGGAGGAAGAAGGACAGTAGACATGTTTGAGGAGGGAGGAGAGAGTGGCTTGGAGTGGGAGGATGTGAGGGCGATTATCATATGAAATAAGGCAGGTGTGAGGAGCGAGAAAAGAAATGGTACTCTAGTCTAGGTCTAATCATTGCAATAAACTACTAGCTAGGATCAAACAACCAAATGTCTAAAGTTTAGCTAGCGAAATCCAAACAAGGCCTTGATCCTCCATCGAGAGCACACATGTACTTGAATATGTGATTCCAATGGGTTGCATTGCATCTCTAGCCTTCAAAATTCAAAGGAAAGCAATCATATGAGTTCAAAACTCATGTTTCAATTCCAATTGCAATATATATCGAAATGGATGACACGGTTGCTAGATAAATTATTGAGCCACGGGGTCGTTCATATGACCATTCAACAAGGTGTGTGTATGTTCCTGTTGCAATGTATGGGCACGTTTGCTAGTAAATTATAACTTGAAATGAATTTTGAACCTTTGATAAGAGGAAAATTCATGGCCGGTCTTCAAACTTGACATGAGGTGTCATTCAGGTCCATCTATTCTTAAAATGCTATTTTCTGGGTCCTTAAACTTGGTTTTAGGTCTCATCTAGATACAAATGGGTCTTAACCCACTCTGTACATTGACGTAGCACACTAAATGTGCATTGAAGTGGACCCGACATATGGGGCCCACTTGTCAAGTCATTCTATCTCTTTTGATTCTTCTCCTTTATCTCTTAACTTATGTCTCTCACCGTCGTTGCCGACGCTATCGAGGTCTCCCCGACATCATCGAGCGCGATGCCTAGCATGTCCCTGCCGATGGCCTAGTCAAGCACGGCCACCACACGGAGCTCGATGTCGTGGCACGTCTTGGTAGAGCCTCGATGGTGACCACAATGTGGAGGCAGGAGAGGAACTTAGCTAGGAAAGGCGCATCAACGGCGAGAGTCTCAGCGGATGGGTGCTATGGGCGTAAGGACCCCAACCAGGACATGCGTCATGTACGTGATGGCCATGGTGGCCACCACCTTTGGGCCCACACGGTGACCACCCTCTAGAACAACAATGCGGTGAGCTTGGTCGCCCACCACCTAGGCGGTGGCACCGACGCCCCTACCCGTGTCATTAGGAAATAGCGCCTTATATGCGCACTGCTGTCAGAGCGATGATGCTGCTACAAAGGAGGGAGGTGGTGGTGGTGGTGGTGGTGTGGCCACCCAAGCGATGGATCATGATGCACCCGTGAGCGTTAGCGCACGCGTGGATGAGCCTGGGAAGGGGCAAGGGGGCGTGATGAGGTGTGTTGTGGTGTAGCAAGTCATGGGAGTAGCACGGGCGTTGGGAGAAGCACCAAGATGGAAGTGGCCATCGCCGCGGTTGTACATGTAGGCCGAGAGAGAGGAGAGAGAAAAGGAGAAGAAACAGGGAGGAGTGAAGGACCTGACAAGTGGGCCCCATGTGTTAGGATCACTTCAATGCATATTCAGCGTGTGAAAGGTCCTAAATGGCTAGAGGGGGTGAATATCCTATAAAATTTTCTATAAATACACTAGAGCAAGTGGGTAGTACACTACATGGCGAAATAGCATTTTGCTCTAGCTCTAATCAAGAGGCAAGCCACCTACCAACAATTCTAGTAAGTTATGATCTCTAATCACTTGATGGCTGTCTCTACTTGCTACACTAGTTGAGCTAGCCAGAAACCAATTACAACTAATTAAAGTAGGCTACTCAACTAGCTAAGCTACCACAAGCTCTACACAAGGTAAATACAAAATGCAATGCAAGGGAGTGGTAGGGGAGATATACCGCCGTGGCAAGTGATCAATCAATGAATTCCAATGAATACCAAGGAAGACAATGTGACACAATGATTTTTCTTCCGAGGTTCACTTGCTTGCCGACAATCTAGTCCCATTGTAGCAATTCACCCACTTAGAGGTTCACACGCTAATAGGCAGCACACGCCTAACCCACAACTGGGTGCCACACAACCAACACAAGATGAGGATCCACAAGCTACGCACAATCCACTAGAGTTGTCTTTCATGATCTTCCACGGGGAAGGCACAAGAACCCCTCACAATCTACCAATCAGAGCCAAAGAAAAACACCACCCTCTGCTCAACGATCATCGCTGCTCCAAGCCATCTAGGTGCCAGAAAACACCAAGAGTAATAAGAGAAATCCACAGTGAAACATAATCACCAAGTGCCTTGAGATGCAATCACTCAAGCAATGCACTTGGATGCTCTCCAATCTCACCAAATGATGAATCAATCAAGCAAGATGAGTTAGAGAGGATTGGCTAGGCTCACAAGGTTGTATTCTCAATAAAAATGGCCAAGAGAGTGAGCCCAAGCCGGCCAAGGTCAATTTATAGAGCCCCCAAACAAATCCAACCGTTATGCCCCTCAATGAGTTGTCTACAAGTCGACAGGACCCACCGACCAGACCCATAGTGTTTGGTCCAGACCGAGTCTGCTGCACGTGATGAAGCCACATGTCCTCGATGTTCAAGCTCGCCTATCGATCTCCAACGGTCACCTCAGCTACACACTTGAGTTACTCCAGACCGGACTCTGATCCCTAGGGTCCAATCGCTCCTTCTCTGCGTTCGAGCGCACGCGCCAATGGTCAAAACCTTCGGACTGGACTCTGAGGCTAGGGTCCGATCGATGTGTGCCACGTGAGTCTGGTCATTTATAGAGAGCTCCCTGAGCACCAAAATACGAACGAACTAGGTTCGGTGCTCACGACTAGACTCTGACCTAGGGTCTGGTCCACCATGAGCCGCCATGTCACCACTACGCTGAGCAGTCGACCAACCGGACCCTTAGCCCTAGGTCCGATGCCTCCTTCATGCCGGTCTGGTCACAATGCTGCATCATTGGCCTAAGGACAGGGTACAGACCAAACTCGCTGTCATGGGGTCTGGTCCTGCCATCAGCAGGGTTAGGTCCCTATTTTCACCTCCTTTTCTTCTCCAACTTCTTCATGCTTGCTCACATGTGCTAAACACCAAGTGTATCACTAACGTGCATGTGTGTTATAACATATTTTCAAAGCATTTTCAAGGGTGTTAGCACTCACTAGAATCTAAATGTATATGCAATGAGTTAGAACATCTAGTGGCACTCTAACAACAACATTTCACAAATGAATTTTGCCCCTCTTCATAGTATGGCTATCTATCCTAAACTCACTCACACCTACTTGGTGTCTTGAGTGGCAAAACAAAATGGCCCTATCAAATATACCTTTGCCTTGAGCCCATCTTATTTTTCTCTTTCTTCTTTTTCAAGTTTAGAGCTTTGATCACCATCATTACATGTCCATCTTAATCTCCATGGACTTCATCTTGCTCCAACACTTGATCTTGGACCATCCTATCTAGTCACACACTTAGATGCAAGGATTAGTCCGATGGATTTTATCAATTAGCCAAAACTAAACTAGGGCTTTCAGCTTGTCACGTCAGCGTATAGAGAGGATTAATTTCTATTTGGACCCAGGTGAGACCTGAAACACAATTTAGAGAATAAAAAATAACATTTAAGAGTACATGAACCTAGGTAACACCCTATGCCAAGTTTTAGGGCCGGTCATGAATTTTCCTCGTTTGATAACTTATGTTTTTGGATCGGTAATGCTCGGCCATGGGCATCCGTCCATCTGGATGTGGCTCCTAGGCCTATGCAACAGACCACCCCCCATCTCTCTCAACCCCCCACTCCACCTCACAACGCACATGCCGAGCCAAAAAGGCATTCTCAATTTCCAAGGAAAGACTCCGCCGTCACCACATGACCTACAACTCACGCCGACCGGGTTGATCTCCACCGTCTACTGCTACCTCTCTCTTCTCTGTTCAAATCCGGTGACCGACATCCCTCCACCACTAGTAGTAGGCAGTAGCAACTCCTGACGCTGCCGTTGCACCTGCATCTCACGCTAGCTAGGCTGATTCCGCCCTACCGTGCCCCCATCCCCCACAAGCAGATGACGTTGGACGACTGTGGCCAAGCGAGCAGCGACTTGGAGTAGAAGCAGCAGGGCTGCGGTGATGGACGCATGCCTGAGCCGTGAGCAGGCGTGGGAGAATCGCAAGAGGAGTGATGGGCCACACTGACCGGCATGAGCGCGCGGAGCGACGTCTCCCTGACTTGAGATTGCTGGCTACCGTAGTTCCTCACCAGGTAGGCTGTGGCCACCAGCGACGTCATGTTTCAAGTGTTTTAGGCATTTCAAACTTATATTTCAAGTGTTTCTTCTGGATGTTGCAAAAGTAAATCTAGGATACTGCATATGTTGCAATCACAATATACGCATGTTGCAAGGCTATGTATCAAGTGTTTTAGGTGTTTCAGACGTATGTTTCTAGTGTTTCATTGCATATGTTGCTATGGCAATACACGTATGTTTGAAGCATATGTTTCAAGTGTTTCAGACTTATATTGCAAGTGTTTCATTTGGATGTTATAGAAGTAGATCTAGATGTTGCATATGCTGCTACGGTTATACACGAATGTTTCAAGTGCATGTTTCAAATATTTTATTTGTTTCAGACACACGTTGCAAGTGTTTTATTTGAATATTTCAAAAGTAGTCCTTGAGGGAACACATGTTGTAATGGCACCAGTGGCCAGTGGACAACGACCAGCCGTAGCCGCCTGCTGCTAGGGTAGTAGGGCTCCGTCGTGGGTCAATACACCGCCTGCTAGTGCCGCCGCTGCTACTGCATGCATGCAGGCGCGTGAAATGGAGAAGGCTTGGGTGTTCCCTGTGCATGCCTGGGCGTGAGCGAGCAAGCCGTTGGTGGTGCGGCTTTTTCCCACGAATGCCTGTGACGAAGGAGGTGCGAGAGTTGTGTTTGTGTGCGTGACAGAGGAGGCTTGGGAGCAACGTCCGGGGGATAGCCCTTCCGTTTTAGGGTGGTTGGAGATTAAAGAGAAAAAAATCAGAAGAAATCTGCAGAAGGAACAAAAAGTAGTGGCAAAAAAAGGCTAGACCAAGCGGACGAAACAGGAAAAAAAGCAAAGAATAGGAAAACAGAAGGCGACAGATGGACAAAGAAAAAAATTAACTGGGCGGTACGGAGAAGAAAATTAACCAGACAGATTGAAGGACGGTGGACGGACGAAAGAAATGTAGAAGATACTATTCGGACGGAACACGGGCAGACGGATAACACTTTAATATTCAGAAAATGGAAAAAAAATTACTTACCAGATGAAAAAAACGGATATAACACTTTAATATTCAGAAAGCGGGAAAAAATACTTATACCAATTTAATATTCAGAAAGCGGAAAAGATTACTTACCAATTTAATATTCAGAAAGCAGAAAAAATTACTTGCCAGATGAATAAACCAGACCAAAGGAACAGGCGAAGAAAATTATGTACTTCAGTATTTCAAAAAACAATAATAGTATTAGGGATAAAATAGAAAACAAACAATGTCTCTTTTATATGCAAGCTGTAGTGGCAGAGCGTCCGCAGTGTGCAGCACCGGGGTCGGTTCGATCGTGGGCTCCACAAACGACATGACACGTCTTACTGTTCAGCTCACAATGGATAGAACCGTACCCGGCTCGATTGCCGGACCCACACACACAAAAAAGAGACAGGGGTTTCTTCATGCAATATCTTCAGTCGGGCTTCTTTCCCCATTCTTCTTCCGTTTCGCCGATCTGCTGCGACTCCTCGTCCGAGTTCGTTGATCCGCCAAATCCAGCCAATCTAAGCCTCGTGCGGCGCCCCCTGCACTTCCCCATCTGCCGCTGCCTCGTCTCCCTCATGCGGTGGCCGCCTTCTGCTCGTTGTGCGTCACCGCCTCTTCGTCATGCGCCGCCCGATCTGCTCCAGAATCACGCATCGCGGGATTCCCTCCCCGGCCCTGTGACGTTGGCGTGCAACAAGGAGGACGAGGCAGCCCGAAGGAGGACATCGCGGCATGGGCATCCATGGTGTCGTGCGTCGAAGCCGCGTGCTGCGTCACCTTCGGGAGGCATGGTTTGTCTCTCCCTGTCTAATAGATTTGGTGCTGTGTGATAGTAGCTTTGGACATTGCATTATTGTTTCTGTCTAACATCTAACTGAAGTTACAAATAGAACTTTTCATTGATTTAGGTTCACAGCAACAATACAAAAAACTAAAAATAACAACGATACATGCAAAGATTACATGCTCTAAGGTTGCCGACCACTAAATTTTTGCCATATATGTTCCACTAGATCTGCCCGCAGACGTTTATGAGTCTCTCTGTCATGAATCATATCATTGATCTTGAGAACAAGGAGAGCAGGTGGCACATTGCATAAACAGGTACAAACCAATATTGATATTACCAATAATGAAAAATCATACATAATAGTAGTGCCACATACATTTAGTACAACACAAATTCCACGCACTAATACATAAAGGTAGTGCCACATACATGTAGTACAACACAAATTCCACGCACTAATACATAATGGTAGTGCCACATACATTTACTACAACACATACAATACACACTAATCCATAATGATCTGCTTAGTTGTCTGAAGATGGAAATAGTTCCTTGGCTAGACCCTGTAAGAGTTGTTCATGCAGCTTCAGTATTGCTGGACTCATGTTCGAAGTATCCTTATCCAACTGTTGCATGTAGTTTTTTATCTTGTCCATTCTAACATGTTCCTTTGATGCTTGTGCTATTTTCTCTAGTGCACTTGCTCTCTTCAACATAGCATCGTGAAACAAAACCATGTCTTCATCTGGCTGCGAGCCTAGGGGAGATTGTGGTATGACCTTTCCCTTTCCTTTTCCACTCATCCTAGCTTTTGCTTTCTTCTGCCCCTCTGGCAACACTTCTTTGAATGTCTCCCCTTCGTCAGATGAAGTGTATGCTCTAGATTCATCAACTTTTGTCCTTTTGTTCTTCTTTGAACAATCCATACCAAGTATACTTATATATCATTTTGGTTCCTTCCTCAGAATCTTCCAGACATATTCAAGTGTAAATGGCTTTTTCTTGTTTTCTCTTTTGAATGTAGCACATGCTTTGTCCATCAACATGTCATCAGATTCCCCACTACAATAGGTCATTCGACCATAGACCCCATTGAACTTGGTAACAACTGCATTAATTCTTCCCCAATGGCTTTTGAGTTGTCCCTTTGACCTTCTTCTTGCACCTTCAGCCAGGCCCGAATTGAATGCTTCTGCTATCTTGTTCCAGTAGGCCTCTCTGCTTTGATCTGTGCCATGAATTGGATCTACTGAATGCTTAATTCAAAGACTTACAAGGCGTAGGTTATCGTCCTCGGTGTAATTAATTCTCATAGCCCTCCTTCCTTCATCCGGGTTGCTGGCGCTTGAATCTTCCTTTTCTTCATCTTGCTCCAGCTCTCTTATTTGTGTTTGCGGGGTTGATGAATCTGAGCCATGTGAAGACCTACAAACATTCCACCTGAGAAGCCAAAGTTGGGTAGTGGTTGAAAACCTTGATAACTTGGTGAAAACTGGACATACTGTTGAAGGTTGCCTACACCACCAAAGGGATTCAAGTTGTGCATGGCATGAGTAAATTGACTATGTTGGGGATAATGAGAGTGAATGGTGGTGGTGGGGTGGAGAACTGAGTCTGGTTAAAAGTGTTGGGTGCGAAATTTGGCATGTGTTGGAAGCTTGTGTTACCTGCTCTTGGATTTCTAGGATAAGTGGCGAGCAACCTACCAAAACTTTCCTCTAAGGGCTCCATGTGAACTAAGAAATATGAGTATTGAGTTGTTTTGATTTTGCTTCTCTATTTGTGTAGGCTGTTAGGAACAAGGAGGTAGGGAAAGATTGTTGGGAGCAGAGAAGGAGGCCGCTAGGATCAAGGAGGCAGCGGAGGATTGTTGGGAGGAAGGAAGCAAGCTGCTGGGGCTCCTTTTGAAGAAGTGTTGTTCTGTAGCAAGCAACAAGGAACACTTTTTTTAAGGCAACGGTCAAGTGACGCTGCATTTCACTTGACTTTGCATTTCAAACCGTTGAAATCTAAATGCTCATCCGCTCATGGCAGTTAGAGCCATCTGTGTCATGTGGTGGTGATGGTGGTGGTGGTGGTGACAGCTTCAGATTCCATTAATTTGGTTAGTGTTGAGGGCAGAGCTTTTCAAAAGCTGAATCAAAGACAACCTACTGCGTTAGAGGTACCCTAGGAATTCTAAGACATAATATATGATAAACCAAATGACACAATGTAACCCTTCTTGATTTTACCATATTATAATAGAAAATTAATGGTACTTAGGTGAATGTAGCATTTTTAAACTAAGTTACAGGTTAGTTCACCTAGAATCCCTTATAATCCAAGACAAATTTTGAAGGCTTGGATACTCTGTATTTCAGGATGGAGGGAGCAACCAAAAAAGATGTAAAAAAATAACATAAAAGGCATGCCTAGGCACGCAGAAAAAAGTGTCACTAATTTTCCATATTGGCCCCGTTCGCTGGTCTGAAACTTGACTGAAACTGGTTGAAAAATACTGTTCCGGCTGAATTGTTGTGAGAGAAAAACACTGTTCCTGCTGAAAAAAAGAAGCCGAACAAGCCGAATATGGAGTATGCCAAACAGGGCCATTATGGTTACCATGTATCATCACAAAATGTAACACAGAAAACGATGCACATTTCCTTTCTCCTTTTATTGCTGAGTGTACAAAATGAATTGTCTGTTAATGCATTTCCTCTACCAGCTTTACACCTTAGCATCTTCTCTAACAAAACCCCAATGTTTCATGTCCAATTGGATGAACCATTATCTTGACAACTGGAGATCAAATGGTCAGAGGTGTTAGCAAATAGAACTTTGTATCAGCAACTAGTTTAACTGGTTGGAGCTACACCGGAAATACTTTCCTCCCTGAGAACTACTTTGGTTAATTTCTCTAAATACGCCTCAGTAGGAGTGTAGGACCAGTAAAAATCATATCGATGCCTGAGGCAAAAAAATTGCTGAAACAAAACGGGAAATTGTCAATCAGGCATCAAGCAATGTCACCTACAGTGATGAAAAGATCTGGTCGACCCACTCAGAGAGCTTGCGGGTCTTTTTGGTCATTTCACTGATCTTTGAAAAGTAAGATTCTGCATTTGAAAGCATCACAGTGGTATCATGTCTGACAGCCTCCAGAGTTCTGTAATAATTGTTTGCTAATCTTGTCTTGATCACCTCAATAGAAAATTGGACAGGAAACCTAGGGAATGAATTGTATGGCCAGGAGTCAGTTAAGATGAGCATTACTGTTAGATATAACATTAGTGTAAATAATACACAACAGATATTTGTAATCTTTGTACTGAGCGAAAAAAAAACCCAAAGCAATGTACTCCGTATATGGTATCTCCTAAAATTCTAGATAATCTGATGTAAAAGAATATATTATGAAAGAAAAAGGAATAAAAGAGAAAGGAAGTATGAAGTCACATTTTTTTCTGTCAACCTTTTGTGAAGAAAACTTCAACAAATATTGCCCTGCAAATCATAATTCAGTGAAAAGTTGTTGGAAAACAATATATTAGAAGTACCTGTTGATGAAATCTGACTTTTCTGCAACCTTGTCCAGCTTTAAAACACCATAACGATCCTGTAAAACCATAAATTCATATTGTAATTGATCAATACCACAGAAAAAATGGTAGCAAAAGTGTGATGATTAAAAATCAAATGGCTTCACCTGATCCCTGTGTGACATTTCCTGTAAATTTTCCATTTCTGATATCAATTGATCTCGAATCGTGAGATCGATATGCGGATGTTTCCATGGATCCCATAAATTGCCAGTATCATGAAGTTCCCAGGGGCTATGAGCGTGAAAAGAACGATCCTCCTTATACTGTATGACATATTTTTCCCATGGACTCTCAAGAAAATCAGGTGATTTAGGTTTTACTGCCGTCACCCGTCCCTCCCACCAAGTTCCTCCTACCTGTCCTTCTACGTCCCTCCACCAAACTTTGCATTTGTCTCTGTGGGTCCAGTTCCGCTCCATAGCAGCTTCATACCTTGTTCTCTCCACAAGAAAATCTGGAAAGTTAACCAGCTCACGCAACGTGATCAAAAATATTTTGCCAAATCCACTGGAATTGCGATCAACGAATTCAATGGTTAATTTACAGCAGCTTTCGCCAGATCCTCTGTAGGTGGCATACTCAAGACCCTGTATTTTGCAAAGTTCTACAGCTTTAAGGCCTTTTATCTGGTTCCAAGGGCAAGATTCAGATGATTGCGCTTCTTTAAGATATTCCTCATGGCCCTACAAATAAAGCAAGCCCAGAAAGAAGTATTATAATAGTGAAATACTAAACAAAGCAACCCAAGAAGTGACAGTCACATGCTTGTAATTCATTTCACTTTACAATTTACATGTACTTTTTTTCCACCAATTAGTAGTCCTACACTTAGGACAACGAGAAGCAGCAAAATGAGAACAAAAAGTGAGAAATTTCATCCCCATTATTTTTGTAGACAACGTAAACATAACATTACCTGCCCCAAGTACATAACCTCATCACCGAGTTGAGGAATATAACGGTAGCTATCTTCATGCTCAAGCAACATTAACCATGAATACTTTAAGGAAACCTGGTGCCTTCTACCCAATGGATGTGTATCAGGAAAGTTGCTACTTTCTCTTTTGTTCCTAGAAGACCTTAAACCTGCAGTTTTTGAGTTTTGTCGCCACATTACATCACGCACATCTGTGACAACTCGTCTTCCACTAGTTGATGCTTCATGGGAACTGTAAGAATCTTTCACTTCCGAGATATCCTCCTGTGCTGTACCATCGATATTGTATGCAAATGACTTCCTTGCGCTTCTTCTCAATCTACCACTTGCAGCTGCAACAGGACTGTATTCTGGAGGTTGGTATCCACCATCGTCATTGGAGATAGAAGTGCTATCCTCGTTTGCATATTCATCTGAATCCATTTTTTTCTTGTTCTTTGGCTTTAACCTTTTGTACACTGCAGTGTACTTCTTTGAAGAATCCAAGTACAGTTTTTTTGAATCATGCAAACTAGTGCTTTTATCTGGGCATTCCTGAGAACTTTTGGGCACATTAAGGAAGTCAGTATTTCTAGGTTGATTGATGGAAGAATCATCACCATGCTGCACTGAATCTTTACCATGCTTGGAGTTCATGACATTTCCTACTGCATCTAAAGATCCACTTGACTTGAACTTAAGTTTTAATTGAGGCTGAGAAGTATTGGGAACTTGTACTGCGTCATTCACTCCATCTGCATGGCCCTTACTATTGTTAGATATTTTTTCTTGATCCCCCATATTTTCTCTGTTGTACTCATCAGTACTGTTGTTTTCCTGAATGTTATCTAGAATTATTCCATCATGTACTTCTTGCGCATTTTGCTCAACAGTTTGCTGGATGCCATCACCATATTCATGAGGCATCTGCTGACTGCCTGATCCCTCAATATCCTGTAAAGCAGCATTATTTGAAGAAGACCACAAACCTCCAGCTGGCTCACTGTACTTGCAACGCTTTGAGGATCGTGCCTTAACCTCACCCCACCTAATTGAGTTATTACTACGAGCAGCGGAACTACCATGCAGATCACCATCAGTTGTTAATTCAGCCTTGCAGGCAGAGGAATGTCCAGGTTCAATAGTTAGTTCTTGCTCAGCTGGTTCATCATTAGCTAGAGAAAGAGATTTCACTGCTTTATCCTGTGTGGAGCATTCTGCTTTTCCGCTTCCTGAAGGAAATTGAGTTTTTAAATCACATCGTCGTATTCTGAGAACTAGTTTCTTACCAGTTCCAGAATTTCCCTTATTATCAGTAAAATGAGAAGGTTCTGCAACATCTTCAGTGTCATATTGGGAGTTAATCCCTCTGCTGGTTCTTAGATGGCCATTCCATTCTAACTGTTCAGCTTCAGTGCTATCCGTGTTCAATTCACTATCAGAGAAACTCTCGGAGTCATCTTCATCCTCTTCTGTTGAAGCTCGAGCTCCTATCTTTGAGAAAAAATGTAATGCGTTTCGAGCAGCACGTTTTTGAGGTCGCAAAACCCTGGATTTAGGGGACCTTTTCCTTTTGCTAGAACGTCCATTCCTAGATTTCTTTCCTCTATGTGGCCTTGACACTGTGGCTACACCAGGCTCATCCAAATTTTTTTTCCTAACTCGCCGACCAGACGAAGTAACAAGATCAGCCTGCAGGAGATGAAAATATGCCAAAACTTAGAACACAACACCAAGGAATATAGGATGATCTTGAAAGTTGACACTTGCCTCAGATTTTTTCTTCTTTCTTCTTGATCGGCGGAGAAGAGCACTATTAGGGTCATCCACATCAATTTCTGCACTTGAATATGAAGTACCTGAGGAATCACCACTCATAATCTCCTGTTCTCCTTCACTTGAATACTCATCCATGCCATTGTACTCAGAATCAGTATCGTCAGAGATAACTTCATTTTCAGGTTCAAGCTCAATGAAGTCTGTTATCTCTGGAAGCGGTTCCCACCTATCCGGATCAATAATTGGGATAGTTTGGTATTCACCGGTTGTTGCATTGTAAGTGGGGCCAACAGCAAAATTTACAGAGGGAGGTCGCCACTCAAGACCAAGGGTACCTAACCGGCGATTCTGGTACATACTCTGGAAGGGCTCTGGATATGGTATCATACCTGCAATTGCCAAGTATGACAAGAGTGCAACTGACTATTCAAATTACTCGAGAAGGACTAGTATGAAAGTTACATACCAGCGTCACACAAAAGGTCTTGCATATTTCTCCTGTATGGTACAAGCTGTGTTTCCTGCATAAAGCAAAAGCTGCATAAGGAACAGCTGCATAGCTCACTAGCCTATGGGCTTTTACAGAGAAAAGAACTCTACAAAGTTATATTAGAACAGGGATGAATTCTGATGGTTTCAATTGAGGAGAGCTGTCTCCTTTGTGTTTAATAATGTTTCAACATTCCACTAAAACCTACAAAACCAGACAGCTACAAATGTAGAATGAATTTTGTGAAGCTCCTGAAATAACTGTGCATAACTTCTTGACATTCGCACAATGAGAAGCTAACATTACAGCTACTCAAAAACATATAGTGCAAAGATCATAATGATACAAATATTTTCAACCAAGGCTATTAAGATGTCAAGCACTCCTGGATGCCTAGGCAATACCATATTAGCTATAAGGAGCGGCGTTTAGAGTGGATAATGAACAACATGCAGCTGTACTAGAGAGAAACGATATGACGCCCAGCCCACCAGACCAATCCAGTTGACAACAGGGCAGTTCAAAGTAACAGTGAGCAAGTGTAGCAGCAATGCCAAGAGACAATGGCACCAACAGCAACAATGAACAGCAATTTTTTGAAAGCAACACATTATACAAGAACATTCTGTTCAGATTTTCACATCGTAATGAATGAAATTATCCATTTTAGAAACAAATCGTCAGAAAAAATAACTCTGAACTGTACCACTAAAAACTCAAATTGAAAACATTTCAATATCAGAAATTAATCACATTTTCTTAACAAACCTGATCAATAACACTTCCATTGTTATCACGGATGAGAGGCCGATAGTCTCCAAGGAAGAACTGTTAGAAAGAACAACTGTAGTCAGCATCAAAAGGGATAGTCAACTACACAATAGTTTATTGTTGTTCTTATTATTATTGGGTAAATTCCAGCAGCAATCCCTAAACTTGTCTAGCATTCTCATATAGGTCTACAAACTCTCAAATTGCATATTAGGCCTTAAACTTGTCATGGTTTTCCAGGTGGGTCCAAATCAATGTTCTCATCCATGGGGGCACTAAGCAAATTTGTGAAGTATTAGCCGGGGGGTTAGAAGATATTAATATGACTCGCATTAACTAAGGGGGCATCATGGTTGCATGCCACATGGGCAGCAGCCAATTTGGACCTGTTTAGACCAAACCTACCAAGGACAACTATTAAGGTCCAGAATATGCAATATGAGAGTTTGTGGACCCCAGATGAGAACGCAGAACAAGTTTAGGGTCCACTGATAAAAAACACTATTTTTAATTTTTGCTGAGTGGGTGGGGGGCACTACGTAGTGTAAACATGTCTGAGTGCATTCTGCAAATTCTATGAAGTAGATTACCAGGGATATTGGCACATGTGTGGCTAATTTTGTGAAATAACACTAACCCAACAGACCTGCCAGATTAGAAATTTATACATGACATAAAACTTGAATTATAGATTCAATCCATCTGCTACTCAGCAAATGATTCACATTCTCACTGGGATTGTAGTAATATGCATGGTTTCACCCAGACATTAGTTTGCACTAGGCAATGCCCGAGAACGTGATAGTCCAAAAACAACTAGTGTACCTGATCGTATTTTGCATCTTTCTGGGACTCTCCTTGCCCAGTACCAATAATGAATATTTGACCAATTTCGTCCGATAAAATAAGTGATGTACCATCCCTAAATGACCATCCAGCATACAAGAAAACATGACACATAATTAGTTCACTTTCATTAACAACATTAAACAATTAATCAATGCGGTAAATCGACTTTGAAAAGGGGCTACTCATACTATAATGCTATAACTAACCGGAGAAATGTAGTAGTATTTGTAAGTATACTCTAAGAAGGAATAGGACCGATACTAAATTCTTAAGTATATGTGGAGCCCATAGACATCCAAGGGTACAAGGCACTGCAACTCAAAAATCCAACCTCATCCACAAAGCAAGTACTCCCTTCATTCCAAATTATAAGACGTTTTGGCTTTTCTACGTACATAGCTTTTGCTATGCATTTAGATATACACTATGTCTTATACATAGTAAAGGTAATGTACCTAGAAAAGCCAAAATATCTTATAATTTGGAACGGAGGGAGCAGAAGTAAAGAGAGTAGTGGCAGCAAGTTCTTCTGCACACAATTCTTGTGTAGAGAAGTTACATGGTGCCTAAAGGTTCAAGAGGATTATAAGAATGACAATTCCTCGTACTCTTTGAGGTTGTGCTAAAAGAATTTGAGGTCAGCATCGTAAAAGAATTTGAGGCTGTAGCAGGACAATCCTATTAGGTTCTGAAGTGACAGCGGTAAAGTTGTGCATTAACGAAGGCATTCGGACTGTTGACCATCTCAGTATCTTAAACAATTCGAATGCTGGTTAGTCTGGTCACAGAAACGAAGTAAGAACAATAACTGGGTCGTCATATTGGAATTCTTGTAGGGAGGACCACTCTCAGCTTAACAAGGCATTTGCATATCTATTGGAGTGGAGTTCATGAAAATTTTGAGGCAAAAATATCAGAATTGTGTTTCTGCATCAAGCAACAACAGATTTTTACCATGTAGTTAATCCCTCGATTCCAAAATGCAAGATGTTTTAGTTTTTCCAAACTCAAACTATTCTAACTTTGACCAAGCTTATAGAAAAATATATTAACATCAATAATACCAAATAAACGCACTATGAAAACATATTTCATGTTTGATATAATTAAACAAATTTGATGTCGTATATGTTGGTGTGCATTACTTTATGAACTTGGTCAAAGTTTGAGATGTTTGACTTGCGACAAAGTTAAAACCTCTTACGGAACAGAGTGAGCACAAAAGAATATTTTAGTCAATAAAAATAGCAAGGTTCCAAAAGGCGCTAGGTGCTGTCTAGGCAGTGACCTTCGCCTAGAGCCTAGGCGAGCCTAGGCGTTTTATACAAATACATATATAACATCTAAAAGAAAAGAATAAAACAGAACAGTGGGCTTAGATTGGAAAAAAGGCCCATCAAAGAGTCCAGCCCACCTTACCCACTCCAAACTTATCCATCTGCTTCCTCCCAATTCAGCCGCACGCCCTCACTCGCCTCTCTTCACGCTCATCGCTGTCGCCTCTGCTTGCGCTCGTCGTGCACCTCTGCTCGTGCTCTTCATCCGTCGCCTCTACCTCCTCCCGGCCATGCTCGTCGCCCGGCGCCTCTCTCTCCTCCCGGACGCGCTCATTGCCCGGCGCCTCTACCTCTCCTCCCGGCCACGCTCGTTGCCCGGCGCCGCTCTCTCCTCCCGGCCACCGCCCACCCTCCTCCCAGCCACCGCCCGCCGCTAGCCTCCTCCTGGCCGCGCCCGCGGCCCACCCCCCTCCCGGCCACGCTCAACATCTCCGCTGCGACCCGCCATCACTCAGTGGCTCTGGATCTAGTGGGGACGCCGCCTAACCTCTGCCTACCCCGCCTAGCGTTTAAGCGTGCCTAGGCAAGCGCCTAATAGCGCCTTTTGGAACACTGAAAAATAGTACCTAGCTAAAATTAACTATTGCAGGAAGGAGGAAAAACTTAATTACGTTAAATGGGCCCAGTATTATTCACTCCAATCATGAGCAAAATAAAATTTTGTATCACTCATATGAAAACATGCTATTTCTAGACTTTTTAAAGTATGTTACTAAATTATGTCAATGTAAAAGATTAGTTTAGGGTCCAATGTTAGGGGAACTACATTGGACTAAAAAACAAATAACCCATGGTCCAATTTTCCATGCTCAATAGCTGCATGAGAATCGCACATAAACATCAGGGAATCGATTGACTATACTAAAAAGTTAAATCTTGTAGGCAAAGCAAGCACACAAGCTTAGTTGTCAATATGTGCCAACTCGTTGGCCATTGCCATGATTATTAATCAAGTAACATAAAAGATTTCTAATAATGGCGAGAATATCAAAGTCTTGGCAGTTACTTAACTGTTAGGACCTGTTTGGATATTTTCTAGGTAGAAAGGCAGGGTGCAAACCTATTGGAATCACAGGCCATCCAAGCAAACATTTGGGTCTAACAAGGAAAAAAGATGGGCTAGTAAGCTCCAGATTCTCCATGAGAACGCGACAACCAAAAGGGTAAAACACCAACAACATTCTAGTGAGGATCTGACAAGAATAGCTTCTCTATTTACACTGCGAGGGAGCTAAAAAGACCCGCTCCATTCAATCCCCACCAGAATCCCCCCAAAACACACACACACACACACACACACACACACTATGCAGCATGGATACGGATACGTGGATACAGCATTTTCATAATAATAGGGGAAAAAAACTCGATACGTGGATACGATTTAGTATTTAAAATTTTAATAAATATAAGTAAACAATAAAGCATATTAAAAAACTAAAAGCAGTAGCAACCGAGGCTTGCATTCTCGTAATTGTGTTGTTTTGCTCATCCTTTCCATATTTCCATCTAGCCAACATTCCAACAGGCAAGCTTGCCAAGCATCTCCATCCAATCCTCAAAATCCAATTAATGTATAGGTGTTTAGTGCAGAAGTAGAAATACTCAATTTGAAGGAGGATTCAATTATTCAGTTATATCATAATGCTGCATCTATATAATATCAAGATCCGGAGAGAAATTACACAAAAAGCATTAGAGAAAGGGGAAAGCTAACTGAGGTAGCCTAACTGCTGAGTGCTGGCCATGACTAGCAAGCGATGCACAACATTCTGCTACCTCCCTTCGCTTGGAGCAACAGTGCGAGCAGAGAGGCTGCCTCCAGAGGACATAAGAGGCCTTCCAGTTGCCGCCCCAAACCAACTATCCCTGTGCCATGGCCGACGCAGCGACACTTGGGGTAGCAACCGAGCAGGGCCCGCATCATGGTCATCTCGTACGGCCAACCGGTCACCGGCCTCGCGCCATGGCCGCCTAGCACAAGCGCAACTGCAGCCCCACCTTCTGCAGCAGCATGGCGTGCTGTCGCTCGTCCGCGAGGATCTCATCGCCTCGCCTCCACAGGAACTGCTGTGGAGCGGTGGAGTGGAGGACCTCATCACCACCGTGTGGGCGTGTTGTGGCAGCCGTGAAGGGTTACACGAGAAGAGAGGCAGCAGGCATAGAGAGTGGGGGAGTCAGCTGTTGATGGGCTGGGCAGTATCGGAACAACATATCAAACAAGCCCAATGTATCGATAAAGAGTATCCAAATTATCGCTGATTTACTTTTTTACAGATACTTCGTGGATACTTATCCAACGGGTATCCATCCCGTATCCATATCGGATACGTATCCGATACGGGATACGTCCTATCCCGCCGTATCAGGGTAACGTACCACACACCCATCAGACAATTAGGGAACTGGAGCTTAAAATGAGAGCGGAGCTCTACCAAACAGGACCTTACACAGGTTTCACATCTAAACCAGGCTTCCAAAGATGCCCTTATGAAACTTGCTCAAACCAGGTAGCAATTTAAGAGCTATACTAAATCGCATGGTATTCCTAGAATTGTAGTATATATGTTAAGCATACTGTACATATTAAACAGTTCAATAAACAAAGGGATCCGGAAACGCTTAAAAATAAGCTTGTCAAGAAAGTATACAAAGATACTTACGGAGAGAACTTCCCATCAACTAGTTTAAATTGCCCTGTTTCATAGATCTGAACAGGTTTTCCTTCCCATATCTGGTGTAGAAAATTTGGATGAGATTATCAGGTTTGTGTATTTATTAGAAAATAAAGGCACGTAATTTTTCTTCTCTTTTTTTTTATGACGAACAAAGGCATCTAGTGAAAAGAAAAACAGAAACAAAGGCATCAAGTCAAGAGCATACATCCCAGATGATTGTCTTCCCATCATACCCAGCACTCATTGCTATACGAGGATTGAACGGATGCACATCTAGAACAAACGTCTGTTAAGAATGAAGTTGATTGATCAAATCAAAAAGGATAATATTTCTGCAACCACAAGTCAGATTCTGAGGAAACAGACGTTGAATAGCAATATGCAAATGAAATGCAAAATATTAGGAATCATGATATTAGAACCAAACAACCCACAGATGTTTATATCATTAAAGAATAAAAAATCAGCAATGATACAGATCATATAACTGCAAGTGAAAATAGTACTCTATTTGAGATAATACCACACAAATCAATTTCTACAAACATAACTCATTGCCAAAACAAATATTAGTGCCCTTGGTGGTAATGGAAGAGTGTGAAATGCAGTCACTAAACATAAACCAAAACTCCACCGAGGCCAAGGATGTCACTGACTAAATGGAAGCTCTTGCACATGAAAAGGCTAACAATTCATCAGAAAGAGAAAAAGGATAAGTTCTCTACAACAAAAATTAGCACCTGAAACTCATACTGCCAGAGTTTTCCAAAAGAAAAGGAAAATACTCAAGTTTAACATTCCAAAGATCTCATTTGCAAGTTTTTATGTTCCATTTAAGTTTCATCATCATTGATCAATGATCTTGGTACAAAATTTTTGGCAAATAATAGATGCTGCTTCAAAGTGCATAAGATGATAAAAGTAACATGATGAAATTTCCTTCAAAGGGTCCTTGTCCTTCCCGGGCGCGGCCACTGCCGCTCCTCGTTTGCATCCTTCCTTCCTGGGCAAGGACGGCACGCTCTGCCACGGCCACAGGGATGGGGGCGACGCGTTCGGCTCCTCGCTTTTCTTCTGGCCGTTCTTGCCGTTCTTTTGGCCGCCATTCCGAGTCCCGGGCGGCGGCGCCGGCGGGACGGTGTCATTCTCGTGGCCGTTCCCGGTGCCGGACTGGCTCATGCCATTCCTGCGCCACCGTTCTTGCCATTCCCGACCTACGAGCAGGCGCCGGCACCACCGCCGCCGTTCTACCGCTTCCCGGCTTCCCAAGAAGCGGCCTAGAATCGTTTAACAAGAAGAGCTAGGTGGTCCTCACCTGCGTGCCTCGTCCTGGCGCGGCCCTCGCCTACGCGCACCACCAGGACCGTGGCCCCCCTCGCCACCTGACCCCAACCCCGGTGGCCATCGACATTGCTGCTGCCTGCTCCGGCCTTGGCGTCTACCGATTTGCTAGTGTCCAGAAGACCCGAGCTAGCTCCTTGGCGTCTCCTCGGGGTTGGAGGAAGCTTCTACGGATCTTGCTTGCAAGGTGTTCGAGGTTTTGCGGCAACATCTAGGCAAGGCCCACCGGTGATTTCCTGATCCCCTCCAGCAAGCCATGGGTTCAGCATCGGAATTGGCCTCCCGGATGGACTTTGATCTTGGGCTGCAATTCCAAGATGAGGTCCGTCGGCTCTACAAATCTCTGGTACACCATCCTCACCACTCCCCCGATGGCTCGTTCTTCCTTCTTGTCACCTTTCGGCGTCACTTGTTTCGTTTAACGGAAGATTCAGTTTCTCTTGCTTTACAATCTTGTTTGGGAGGCCGTGCTTTGGATTTCCATGTGACTTTTCTGAGCAATAATCATTTTCGGTTCTCGGTCTTTTCCAAACAAGTCGGATTCCATGTGTATAGACTTCGTAGAGTGATCACCTCTACCTTTGATCTATACTTCCACCTATGGAACAATGGCACGCCTCATTGGGAGCGTGAGAAACGTGCCTGGGAAGAAGAGCAGGAGAAAGAATGGACAAAAGTACTCTCTAAGAAATCGAAAAGGGAAGCTGTAAAGGCCTCTAAACCTAAAAAAAGAGTTAGTTTTGCTAAGAATTTGGTCGATCATTCTCCCCCTAAGCACTCTCCGCAATCGTCAATTTGTTTTGGTGCTTTCTCTGCTCCTATCAAAGAATCCACAAATCTTCTGTTTGGGAATACCAAATTTCAAATTGGCGGAGCCCATGATAGTGTTCTTCGGCCTGATTGCATGCAGCGTCCTCCCTGCATGCAGCAGCCTGGAGAGGATTACACGCAACGTCCTCCTTGCATGCAGCGGCCTGGAGAGATTTCCGCGGCTGTTTCGGAAGATTCCCTCAATCAGCGCGGGACTATGGCCATCTTTTCAAATTCCAAATCTGCTGTCTCTGGGCCTTTTTGCTCCCGTTGCTCAAGTTTGGGCCATATTAGCTCCAATTGTCCCTCTCGTATCCGATGCTAGAAATGCTCTAATTGGGGACATACTAGAAAGCATTGCCGGTCACGTACCCGGCCAAATTGGGTCTGGCAACGAAAGTTTGACTGCACCAAAAATTTTGTTACGAATACTGCTCCCCACCTGGTTTGGAAACCGAAAATCCCAAAAGGCAAGGAAATTGAGCTGAACCTCGATTATCGCGCGGATCCCCGAACCCTTCGCCTAACCAACCAGTTCAGCAAGGTCAGCATGCCCAGCAGGGCCCGGTGCAGCAACACCCAGGTCTGCAGCAGAATCAGCAGCTAGATGTGGACAACATGGAAGTAGATGAAGCTGATGATGAGTGGCCAGCATGGAACCCTGCCGTGTTTGCTGCTGACAATGGTCAGGTGCTCCATCAGCATCCTCAGTTTCCTCAGGATCACCTTGATCTCGAGCTGTCAGGATCCTCTATGAGGTTTTTACGTGGTGATGGGACAGACATCTCCCTTGACCATGTACTGGAGGGTATTTCAGTTGAGGATGGTAGTTCCTTGTCTAGTGATGCAAGCTCCACTTTGGTGGACAGAGCAAGGTTTGCTGCTGCACAGAAGAGGTGCACCATCATCTTGATTTTCAACAGAAAAGACATGCCTGATGAAGTATTCCACAGGGCCTCATTTTCTCAGGCCAATGACAACATGGGACCCATTGTGATTGACAGAGCTGTTCTGCAACCATCCCTCAACCTGCCCTCGCCAACGCCCGCTATCATAGGCATGGAGATTGTCACCTGGAAGCCGGTCCTGCCTGCTCTAGCTCTCCAGCTATGGCCATCTGTTGTGGCGAGTCGTCGGGCAGCATGTGCTCAGCCAAGGTCCTCCTCTGTTATCATCCTGCCTGATCCTCGTGTCGAGCAAGGCCCAGCTACTTCTGGCTCGTCAGGTTTTGAATTTCAAAGTGAGCAAATGCAGCCCAGTCCATGTGGTGAAGCAGGCATGAGAGTATACCAACGTCGGAGGACTGCCATGCTCTCCCTGCCTGTGGCCTCGAGTAACACAATCTCGCCAGTGGTGGAAGGCTCTGTTAGTCGCAGCACAAGGATGAACAACAACATGTCTCTATCCAATGTCTCTAGTAATCCTGCTACTCCGCTGGTGGACAGTACTGTGAGACACAGCACAAGACTTAGTGACAAGGATGGCTTCCATGAGGTCAGGTTGGCTGGAAATCCATGCAAGAAGAGAAAGACATGTCCAGTACTGCTTGTCGAGCCTACGGGTCAAACTGGACCAATACCAATTGATATCCTGCAGGGCTGGGGTATCAATTGTGGAGTAGCTCCTGGAGAGTTATCCCAAAAAGCGCTGATGCAGGCACCCTCTTCCAATCCGGTGGCCAATGATGAATCCTCTGATTAAGTTATTGCCAAGTACTATGATCGTAAACTTTTGTAGAACGCCTGGGGCGGCAGTTTGCTCATTTTATCTTGTTACAGTCGTGTGGCCAGATTTTAAGTGTGTCCCTTGCTTTAATGTTACTATCTTTCCCTCTTTGGACACTACTATCAATCTTTGTATTTTCACTTATCTGGCTTCTACTTCTCTGTTGATCTTCATCCTCTCGATCAACATACCACCTGAAATGCAGCCCATCCTAATTATGCTAGTCATATCAGGAACTACCGTCTCCCTTTTATTGTTACATAATGGGTACACGTAACTGGACTATTTTGTGCTGGAATGTTCGTGGGATCAATGCCACAGAGAAATGGGATGCGGTACGTGGTAAAATCGAAGAGAGTGCTAACTCAGTAATATGTTTGCAAGAAACGAAGAAAGAAACCTTTGATATATCCTTTATCAGAAAATTTGCACCGCGGTGTTTTGACCATTTTGATTATGTACCCTCGGTAGGAGCATCTGGGGGTATCCTTGTTCTCTGGAACAGTGCAGTTTTTTCAGGCATAGTCACTGATAAACAGAGCTTTGGTCTCACAGTTAGCTTCACTTCGACTCACACCAGCGAGACCTGGAAACTAACCAGTCTATGGACCATGTAATGATCCTGGCCGCTCAGAGTTTGTCAGCTGGTTTTGTAGTCATGCTATATCTGTTGGTCCCATGCTGCCCTGCACACAGTAAGCTTACCAGCACACTCACTCACTATAGCTAGAGGTAGAAGAACAGATTGAGTTCAAGAACACACACACAGCACAAGCCCAGCCCTGGCCGAAGCTCTGCTTATGAATGTGGCAAACTGAACTGATTTGCTGCATTGCCTTGGCATAGTATATATACAGGTGCTGGTACCTCTACCACGTACATAGTTGTTGGTGAGTACACCAACTACCTACTCCTAAGGTACAAGGCTTAGCTCAGCCATCTCTACACTACATGGTTGAAGTAAGCCATTTCTACTACGGCCTACTGCCTTACTGCTACAGAAGCTGGGAGTGGACAGCCGAGCCGACCAGCTCCAACTCCTAATCAGGGAGTGGACAGCCGAGCCGACCAGCTCCAACTCCTCATCAGGGAGTAGACAGCCGAGCCGACCAGCTCCAACTCCTAATCTGCAGCCAAGAGAGAAATGGGGAGCAGCAGATTATGTCTTACAATATCTGACTCAGAGAATTGGATCTTCCTAGGAGATTTTAATTTCTACCGCTCTCTGAATAACCGAAATAGACCCGGTGGCAATCTTGCTGACACTTTTATTTTCAATGATGCGATTAGGCATCTTGGTTTAGTTGAGCTGCCTTTGAAGGGTCGGGCATTCACTTGGAGCAATATGCAATCCGATCCATTGCTTGAGCAACTTGATTGGTTCTTCACGTCCACCAACTGGACCATCGACTTCCCCAACACAGGGTCCTCCCTTTAGCAAAGATCACTTCGGATCATATTCCATGCAAGGTGGTGATTAGCACAAAAATTCCTAGAGCTAATCTATTCCGTTTTGAGAATTTCTGGGCAGAGCAAGATGATTTCCTAGACACAGTATATGACTCGTGGACCTCTACGCCAGCTAACAGTGATGCTGCTCGTACCATCTCTTCCAAATTCAAGGCCCTAAGAGCCAGACTGAAGGACTGGAGCAAGGATTTATCAAATCTAAGAATGCTCATCAGCAACTGCAACCAAGTCATTGGTTTTCTAGATGCTTTGGAGGATATAAGAGGCCTTTTTAATCCAGAAGCAAACCTACGGGCTGTTGTCAAGAAACAACTTCAAATTTGGTTGCGATACAAGAATCTCTACAGGAGGAATCGTTACACAGTCAATAGAATAAAGTTGGGCGATGAGTGTACAAAATTCTTCCATGGCATGGCTACTATTTCTTATAGAAGAAATTCCATTGCGCAGATCATGAATGACCAAGGCATTTGGATCCACGACCATGAAGGGAAGGCAGGCCTTCTCTGGAACTCCTTCAGAAATCGCATGGGCACCGCGTCATCACCTACTATGCTTTTTGACCTCTCTAGCCTTGTCACGCCAGTGAACGACCTAGATTCTCTTGCTGCCCCAATTCTGCAGGAGGAGGTGGATTTGGTGGTGAAGCGTATGCTGGCTGACAAGGCTCCAGGCCCTGATGGTTTTAACGGCCGTTTCCTAAAAAAGTGTTGGCAATTTATCAAAGGTGATTTTTACTCCCTTTGCTCAAAGTTCTTCTCGGGTAAGATTAATCTTGAATGCATCAACACTTCTTATATCACCCTGGTTCCTAAAAAGGACAGTCCAGAGACAGTAAATGATTTTCGCCCCATCTCCCTAATGAACATCTCGCTCAAGGTCATCACCAAGATTCTAGCTGAAAGATTGCAGGCTGTCATCTTGAGAGTTGTTCATCAAAATCAATATGGTTTTATTCGCTCTCGCACGATTCAACACTGCTTAGCATGGAGTTATGAGTACATTCACCAGTGCCATCAGTCGAAAAGAGAGATCATCATCCTAAAATTAGACTTCGAGAAAGCGTTTGATACAGTGGAACATTCAGCTATTATGCAAGTTATGGCTCACATGGGGTTCCCACAGAGATGGTTGGATTGGGTTCAAGCCATTTTTTCTTCAGGTTCATCTGCTGTCCTACTCAATGGCGTCCCAGGAAAATTTTTCAAGTGAAAGAGAGGGGTCCGTCAAGGCGATCCATTGTCGCCCCTCCTCTTTGTTATAGCGGCTGAACTTCTGCAGATTTTAATCAACCGAGCTGCTGCTATGAATTTGCTCAGAGTTCCAATTCCACAACCAACTGGGGATTTTCCAATAGTTCAGTACGCTGACGATACGCTGATGATGTTGCAAGCCGATGCTAGACAACTGATCTTTCTTAAGGCTTTGTTGCACAGCTTTTCGGAGTCAACCGGGCTTAAAGTTAATTACAGTAAATCACATATGTACTCCATCAACGTCAATGAGAAGATGACCCATCTGGCAAACACTTTGGGTTGTGATATTGGTTCTATGCCGTTCACGTATTTGGGTTTGCCCATGGGCACGACCAAGCCACACATTGAGGACTTCACCCCGATGATGGACAAAATAGAGAGGAGGCTCTCTGCGTGCTCCACATGGCTTTCTTACTCGGGTCGGTCGGAAATGGTTAACTTGGCTATAACCCCCATCACCACATATGCTATGTGTACCATCAAGCTACCAAAAGGGGTCATTGACAACATCGACAAAGCACGAAAGCAATGCCTTTGGAGAGGGGTAATGATGCCCAAAAGAAAGGGGGGAATTTAGTTGCATGGGAAGTTGTTATGAAGCCCAAGGAGAAAGGGGGACTGGGAGTTCTTAACCTCAGATTGCAAAATGATGCGCTACTACTCAAACATCTCTTCAAATTCTATAACAAAGTTGACACCCCATGGGTGCATCTTGTGTGGAGCAAATATTATACCACCAAAGTACCCCATGCATCTAGGGAAGTTGGCTCCTTCTGGTGGAAGGATGTTCTTCATCTCAGCATCATAAACCGAGGCATTGCCAAGTGTGAGATTGGGGATGGTTCGACAGTCTGTTTCTGGGATGATATGTGGTCTGATGCTGTTCTATCCCAAGAGTTTCCAAGGTTGGCATCCTTTGCAAGTAATGAGAATGCCTCAGTGCTGGAGGTCATGCAAGCAACAGACCTTGATGAACTTTTCTTCCTCCCACTCTCGCAGCAAACTTTTGAGGAATATGAAGTCCTGCAAGTGCACCTACAGAACCTGCCATATGATGTTGATGCCAAGGATTGCTGGCTGCCCACCTAGGGCAATGTGTATACTTCACGGCGTTTCTACTCTCATGTCTTCAGTACCATGGAAGCACATCCAATCTTCAAAGCCATCTGGAAATCTAGATGCACTCGACGCGTGAAATTCTTTGTGTGGCTTGTCCTGGTGGACCGTTTGAATACCATGTCTATGCTCCAGAGACGACATCTGAACATACAGGATGATAACATCTGTGTCATGTGCAACCGTGGTGAAGAGGGAGACCATTGATCACTTATTCTTCGACTGCCCCTTCGCGAAGGAATGTTGGGCAATCATCCATTTTGACTGGAATGACACGCTGCAACTTTCGGATATATTGGTACAGGCGGGACAGGTTCACAATGTTCCTTTCTTCACGGAGGCAGCCCTGATAGCAGCATGGGAGTTGTGGAAGATGCGCAATGACAAGGTTTCTCAGAGGCGTGATCCAACTCCATCGGCCTGGTCGGCAAACTTTAAAAATCAATGTTTCTTGCAGTCTGTTCGTTTCATGACCTGTGGTCATCCTTTTGTGTTTGGCTGGATGCTTTTAGTTAATCCCTGTTTGTAAGTACGTTCTACCTTTTGTTAATACAAAATCTATCACTGTGGGGATCTCCCCCACAGTTTTTTGCAGTAAAAAAAAATTCCTTCAAAAAGGGAAAGGAAATAGCATATGAATGGCAAAACACAACATATCATTCACAAAATGAAAACATAAAGCATAGATTGCATGAAATATGCTTACTGATTCCTTATGGCCAATCAGTGAATGCACCAAACTCCCATCAGAAGCATTCCATACACAAATTCTGCAATCTGCAGAATATAGAAATAAGGAAGATGATTAGAAATAACAGCACTAATAATTGAGCTATATTGTAATAATAAGAATGAGAAAATGACTATTGCTTCTAGCTGAAACTCAAACCATGCGTAGGTGGATGCTTTGAATATGTTTGGTAATATAACAATTTCAATCAACGAAACAAATCGAAGAGATGCAGGTTATCTGTAACCATGATTCCATGCATCAAAATTGTAGTATAGCTAAAGCAATTACTAAATAATGTCCTTGGCATTCAAAACGAAGCAGGCAGGTGAGGATGGGCAGCATCGTTTATTGCTGGGAAAATGGTTGATGATCAGAGCGATCATCCAATCCACTCTTGTTTGGTCATAATGAGAGCAAAATTAAAAAAAAATAGATTGGTCCTTCATACTTATACTTAATTAAGCAACTATGAAATAATTACATCGAATCGAAGAGACAAAAAACTTCTAAATCCAAGAGGACAATTAAACAATTCAAATGGGAATATAAACAAATATTAGTGAAAAACTTAAGTAAAAGAGTAAAATGCACCAGAGATCCATTAATTTTTAAGGGGCTGCCGTCTAGGTCCATCATCTTTCAAACTGCATTTTTGAGCCCTAAACTTTTTAAGTGGTTCACCGGAGGTTCATACCCCTTCGTTTGGCCTTTGGATCCGACGTGGAGTTAGCAGCCAGCGTGACAGAGATACCATGTGCGGATCATGTGAGGACCGAGCTCCCTTGTGTTTTGTGTCTTCCATGCGCCAATGATGCTAGGGCTGGCGCTAGCCATTTATCTACACAAAAAGCGTGACGGAAGATAGCTCGGCTGTAGGCAACGGCCAGTAGGCAACGCTGGCGCAATTGGACAGTGAGCGAGCGCACCGAAACGCGGAGCTGGTGTGCGACGTGGGCACACAAGGCACCAGGTCACGGAGCCAGCGTGCAGTGTGAGCGTGCGCAGCAACAGAAATCAAGCGAATCCAGCGCGAACCATGCTGCGTGGCAGCCAGATAGACGACGACTCCATCGTAGGCCTCTTGCTCCAGCGATGGCAAATTGTGGTTCTGGGCATCCGATTAGTGACTGGCTGCACGGCTGCTTCGAGTGCGGTGGGCTTCCTACTAGGCGGGAGACAGCTTGGGCTTGAGCCTCCTGCTCCACAGCGGCGCGGACGTGGAGTCGACGAGCATAGGCAGGGGCATGGAGTCGGCGTGCGAGCGGGGCCAAGGTGCGGGGCCAACGAGCACGAGCCGTTGAGTGCATGACTGTTGAGCACGAGCCGACGAGCACGTCTGGGCAGGTTTACATGCCATTGCTGCAGCCGTTGCCTACAGCCGAGCTCGGGCGATCTATCTTCCGTCACCCTTTTTGAGTAGATAAATGGCTAGCGCTAGCCCTAGCCTCATTGGAGCTCGGTCCTCACATGACCCGCACGTCGGATCTAAGGACCAAACGAAAGGGTATGGACCTATGGTGAACCACTTAAAAAGTTTAGGGACCCAAAAATACAGTTTGACAGATGATGGACCCAGACGACACCACCTAAGAAGTTAATAGACCTCTGGTGCATTTTACTCTAAGGGTCCGTTTGGATGTAGATATTGGACGGCTGGCATTGAATTGGGTATCAATACCAAATCAGACTAGCATTGGAAATGGGCTACAATACCAAATCAGATGTTTGGATGTAGATGGAATTACTATTTGGAATCTAGGGACGGGCCAATACCGAATAACTGTTTGGATGTACATCTCGTGGAATTCAATTGACTCTCGTCTTATCAACCATGACTCTAGGTAATGTCCGGCTACGCGGGTACGCAACTCCACGACTGGTGGCCTACGACGCCTGCTTGGTGCCCGCCTGAGCCTGGAGGCTCGAGCCGGCCTGTGTGCTGCGCCGCCGATGCCCTACGCTTGCTGCCAGGGGCGGATTTGTCCGCTTCTCGCCTGCTGGCTGCTTAGCGGCGGCCTCCGCACGCCGCCGCCCCGACACCGGGCAGCGGCCTTGCACCACCACAGTTGAGGAAGTCGCCGGAGTTGAGGAAGGAGATAGATGTGGCCGGACTTGAGGAAGAAGAGGATCCCCGAGTGCCTCCACCACGCGCCATCATCGAGCTGTTCTCTCTGCTACTTCGACAGTATCGAGCCGCCCCTCCTCAGCTTCTCGCCTACTCCGGCGAGGGGGGCGGAGAACCCCCGACGAGTGGGGTGGAGGGGGGCGCGAGGGGGGCGGCGGGGAGCGGCGCGAACCTGGGCTCCTCAACGGCGGCCATGGCGGGTTGGCGCTGGCATGCTGTGCGCCGGCGTGCGGAGTGGCAGGCGCGAGATTTGGGAGCGCGCAGAAGGAAGGGCGTGGGAGAAGAAGAGGGGCGCCGGCTCCAATTCCCCCCAATATGGAGGGTCAGGCCTCGGTATTGCGGGCGAGTGGCGAGTGGGCACAGTCATTAGCGAATACCCCTTGGTATTGAAGTTTATTTCCAATTCCAAAGTCTAGGTCATCCAAACAGCGGCATTTGGTGCTATCCAATGCCAATTCCAATTCTTGCGCCCCAATATCTACATCCAAACGCAGCCTAAAGTAAAACGTTGGATCGATATGGTTGCAGTGAATTAGTGAAACCATATGAAACAGTAGATCAAAAGTACCCATGATTGCAGCAAGCACAAAGCGGTTGTCCAGACTCCAAACTATCATATTGACACCGCGAGGAGTTGGTTGGTATCTTTGACGAGGACCACCTCGAGGTGGTTGAGGCGCCATTGGAGGTGGGGGGACTTTAAGATGGTAAGCACGCGTCCAGCGTCCAATTTTTCCCTGGATCAATGCAGGAACAAATTATACAGGAAACTGCTTTGAACACATGTATAGCATACAATAAAGGCATTCATGATCTACAGTTGCACAAAATGGCAGTAGTGCTAATGAGCCAGTAAACCTGACTTGTCCATTGCATTGGGTACATCATTACTGAATGAACACATGACACAATGAAGAAATTCAATGCATACATAAATCATAAATTATGATTGGCAGCATTTCAAGAGGCGACCATACCATTATAGCAGTAGCTAGATTGGACAGTTATGCATGTCATCATAAAAAACTATTCATGCAAACAAAGTTTTTAGAAAACAAAATTGTAAAGTTCTAGCATACAGCAGCTTACATGCGACCTCCGAGATCGTGGAACCCATATAATTGCACTGCCATCACGGGAGCAGGTAACAATATTATGCGTGAACCTAGCAAAAAGAAACAACTCAGCTCACGGAGGATTGTTGAAGCCAAAAAACAACACCATTTGGACGTTGGTGAATTGAACAACTAAGAACAAACTGAAGAAAAAAGTGATGGATAAGTCTAGCTGCTGTGGTCTTTGTGGGGCTGTTGTGTTCTTTATGGGGCTGTTGTGGTCTTTGTGGTTTTAGGACAGCATAGGACAGCATCTTAGACTAGAGGACAGCATCTAGGACACCATCTTAGACTAGAGGACAGCATCTAGGACAGCATCTTAGACTAGCATCTTGACATATGCTTGGCTGGCTAGCAGCCTATAAATATGTATCTCCAACCCCTCGGGTTGGTATGGCATTGAGAAATAAACCAGAAAATTATCCCAACTCCTAGTGTCATCCTCTCTCGATGAGAGTAAGAATTCTGCTACTTCCAAGAGTGAGAATTCAACGACTAACAAGTGGTATCAGAGCCGTACTATCCTGTAGCCTAAGCATCTCCTGCTCATCTCCTCTCCCAGCCACACAACAGCCCAGCTGCGAGCAGCAACTCCAGCCGCTCCTGCTCACTCCTCCCCCGCACAGACGAGCAGCAGCTCGTCTAAAGCAGCCCTCTCCCCACGCAGCAGCCCCCCGGTAGCGCGTCATGTCCGCAGGGCAGTCTCAGCGCTCGGTCGCCTCGAGCACGCGGCGTCGGCAGGAGGCCGAACTTGCCGCGGCAGAGGAACGCGAGCGAGCAGCGGCAGAGACCACTGCGGCGGCGGCAAGGGCGTCGAGGCTGGCAGCGGCGGAGCTGGCAGCAGCCAGAGCGGAGGCAGAAGCAGTGGCGGCGGCGAATGCAGCGCATGCGGCGGCAGCGGAGGTCAAGGCTCTGCGCGGCAGCATCGGCAGCTCCATTTCCGCTGACGACACCGCCGACGCGGACCTCGAGCTGCTAGAGAGGGAGGCAGCGCGAACGTGGGCGGCAGCCCAGACAGGCGCGGACGCGCCGGTGGCGCTCCTGGAGGAGGCGCGCACGGCAACGGTGGCGGACGGGTCGATGGAGAGCGCGGCCTTCACAGGCAGTGTGGCTCTCTCAACCCGGATCGGTACCATGGTTACCACGGGCTCTAGGCTGTTGTCAGGGACGTCGGTCCCGGCGGTGGGTGGCCTACCCTCACCAAAACCAACTATGTCGAGTGGGCTGCAGTGATGAGGGTAAAGCTCCAGGTGCGGCACATGTGAGAGGCAGTCCAATACGGCGACGTCGACTACGACCTAGATCGACGGGCGCTGGATGCCCTCATCGCTGCAGTCCCGCCCGAGATGCAGTTCTTGCTTACCAACAAGCGGACTGCCAAGGAGGCTTGGGACGCCATCGCTGCGGCACGCATCGGCAGCGACCGCGCCCGCAAGTCCACACTGCAGGCACTTCGCAAGAAGTGGGAGAACCTGGCCTTCAAGCCAGGTGATGACGCTGATGACTTTGCTCTCCGTCTCAACACTCTGTTGCAGAAGATGGTGCAGTTCGGCGATGACACCTACGGCGAGGAGAGAGCTGTCGAAAAGCTCTTTCGCTGCGTCCCCGAGAAGTACAAGCAGATGGCTCGCTCGATCGAGTCCCTGCTGGATCTCTCCACGATGTCGATCGAGGAGGCGATAGGTCGCCTCAAGGTCGTCGACAGCGATAAGCCATAGTCTCTCTCGGGGCCCATCACCACTGGCGGGAAGCTCCTTCTCACTCGGGAGCAGTGGCTTGCCAGCCAAGGTGATCGGAAGAAGGGGGAGCCTTCTTCCGCGACAGGCGGCCGCAAGCGTGGCAAGCCACGCAAGGCGCGGAGAGACGCCCAGGCCGGGGCGCGAGGACGTGCCGAGGGTGATGCCCGTGGAGGCGCCCAGGGCGGTGCCGCCGGCAGGCACAAGCCGGCACGAGACGACGCCTGCCGCAACTGCGGCCAGCTCGGCCATTGGGCCAAGGACTGCCGACAGCCACGACGCGGCCAGGCCCACGTCGCACAGGCGGAGGAGGAGGAGCCGGCTCTGTTCATGGCACATGCAAGCATTGAGCTACCTCCAGCGGCACCGGCCACAGCGGCTCTCCTCCACCTCGACGAGCCAAAAGCACACGCCCCCCTCGGCGACAGCTCCGGCAACGACAAGACTGACGGGTGGTGCCTCGACACCGGCGCCACCCATCACATGACCGGTCGACGGGAGTTCTTCACCGAGCTTGACTC
Source organism: Miscanthus floridulus (assembly GCF_019320115.1). Lineage (NCBI taxonomy): Eukaryota > Viridiplantae > Streptophyta > Magnoliopsida > Poales > Poaceae > Miscanthus > Miscanthus floridulus. The sequence continues at coordinate 15,806,330 of NC_089584.1, read as the reverse complement.
TAGCGTCCGAGGCTCCGTCAAGTTTGGGGATGCCTCCGGCGTGGAGATCAATGGCGTCGGCTCCGTCATCTTCACCACCATGTCTGGTGAGCACAGGCTGCTCACCGGAGTCTACTACATCCCCGCGTTGAGGAACTCAATCATCAGCTTGGGACAGCTGGATGAGAACGGTTCGTGCGTGGTGGTTGAGGACGGAGTCATGAGGATTTGGGATCGTTGTCGTCGCCTTCTTGCCAAGGTATCCAGAAGCGCAAATCGACTCTACGTCCTTAACGTGCAGGTGGCACAACCCCTCTGTCTCGCTGCTCGTCGGGACGACGAGGCGTGGCAGTGGCACGAGCGTTTCGGGCACCTTCACTTTGAGGCCCTGAAGCGGCTCAGTGCCACGGAGATGGTGCGAGGCCTACCGTGCCTCGACCATGTGGAGCAGCTCTGCGACGTCTGCGTGTTGACAAAGCAGAGGCGACTCCCCTTTCCACAACGGGCTAGCTTTCGAGCCAAGAAGAGGCTCGAGCTTTCGAGCCAAGAAGTGGCCCACACAAGTCCCCGTGCACAAGCTCGAGCCTCTTCTTGGCTCGAAAGCTAGCCCGTTGTGGAAAGGGGAGTCGTCTCTGCTTTGTCAACACGCAAACGTCGCAGAGCTGCTCCACATGGTCGAGGCACGGCAGGCCTCGCACCATCTCCGTGGCACCGGGAGGACGACGCTACTTCCTGCTGCTCGTCGACGACCTCTCCCGCTACATGTGGGTGATGGTCCTCGGCAGCAAGGGAGAGGTTGCGGACGCCATCAGGCGCGCGCAGGCTGCTGCGGAGGCGGAGTGTGGCCACAAGCTGCGCGTGTTGCGCACCGACAGCGGCGGCGAATTCATGGCGGCTGAATTCGCGTCGTACTGCGCTGACGAGGGCATTCAGCGCCACTACTCCACGCCGTACAGCCCGCAGCAGAACGGCGTCGTCGAGCGACGCAACCAGACGGTTGTAGGGATGGCTCGGGCCCTCCTCAAGCAGAGGGGGATGCCGGCTGTCTTCTGGGGAGAGGCGATGGTGACGGCCGCCTACATCCTCAACCGCTCGCCTACCAAGGCGCTCGACGGCAGGACGTCGTACGAGGCTTGGCATGGGCGCAAGCCGGCGGTCTCCCACTTGCGGGTCTTCGGCTGCCTCGTGTTCGCCAAGGAGCTTGGCCACATCAGCAAGCTCGACGACAGGAGCACTCCGGGAGTGTTCATCGGCTATGCGGAGGGCTCGAAGGCCTACCGCATCCTCGACCCGAAGACACAGCGTGTGCGCACGGCGCGCGACGTTGTGTTCGACGAAGGGCGAGGATGGGCGTGGGACAAGGCGGTGGACGACGGCTCGGCTCCGACGTACGACGACTTCACTGTCGAGTACGTCCACTTCGAGGGAGCTGGGGGAGTAGGCGGCTCTTCTTCGGCGAGCGCGTCTACCCCAGTCCCCGAGCCTCCACCGACCCCGGCGCCTGCTACTCCGACAGCACCACGCTCTCCAGCTAGGACCTCAACTGCGATGAGTTCTTCGCCGGCTCCACCACAGCCGGCAACGCCACGCACTCCAGCACCGACAGGCACCACTCCGGGCACAACTACTCCACCACCAGCTCGTGTCGAGCACGGCCCGGTTGAGCTCGCTACTCCGCTCTCTCACGACGAGGAGCGCGTAGACGCGTACCACGACGACGAGCCGTTGCGGTACCGTACGATGGAGAACCTTCTCGGCGACCAGCCGGTGCCGGGACCGGTGCCTCACGACCTGGAGGCGCAGTTGCACCTTGCGTGTGACGACGGTGAGCCTCGATCGTTTGCAGAGGCCGAGAGACACGCGGCATGGTGCGCCGCGATGCAGTTGGAGATGGATGCGGTTGAGAAGAACCGCACCTGGGAGCTTGCTGACCTTCCTCGTGGTCACCGCGCGATCACCCTTAAGTGGGTGTACAAGCTGAAGAGGGATGAAGCCGGTGCCATCGTCAAGCACAAGGCTCGCTTGGTGGCACGAGGTTTCGTGCAGCAGGAGGGGGTCGACTTCGACGACGCCTTTGCTCCCGTGGCACGGATGGAGTCCGTGCGACTCCTTGCGCTAGCTGCCCAGGAGGGCTGGCGTGTTCATCACATGTACGTCAAGTCGGCGTTCCTTAACGGCGACTTGAAGGAGGAGGTCTACGTGCACCAGCCGCCGGGATTTGCGATCCCCAGCAAGGAGGGCAAGGTGCTCCGCCTACGCAAGGCCCTCTATGGCTTGCAGCAGGCACCGAGGGCGTGGAATGCCAAGTTGGATTCCACGCTAAAGGGGATGGGCTTCGAGCAAAGCCCGCACGAGGCGGCCATCTACCGACGGGGCAGTGGAGGTAATGCTCTGCTGGTGGGTGTCTACGTCGACGACTTGGTGATCACCGGCACCAAGGATGCGGAGGTGGCAGCATTCAAGGAAGAGATGAAGGCCACCTTCCAGATGAGTGACCTGGGGCCTCTCCTACCTAGGAATCAAGGTGCACCAGGATGACTCCGGGATCACGCTTCGACAGACCGCCTACGCCAAGCGCGTCGTTGAGCTAGCTGGGCTCACCGACTGCAACCCAGCTCTCACTCCGATGGAGGAGAGGCTGAAGCTAAGCCGCGACAGCACAACGGAGGTGGACGCTACGCAGTACCGGCGTCTTGTGGGGAGCCTTCGCTACCTCGCCCACACACAGCCGGACCTGGCATTCTCCGTCGACTACGTTAGTCAGTTCATGCAGCGACCGACAACGGAGCACCAGCAGGCTGTGAAGAGGATCATTCGCTACGTTGCGGGGACTCTCGACCACGGCCTCTACTACCCTAGGTGCCCTAGGGCGGCACACTTTGTCGGGTACAGCGACAGCGACCACGCCGGCGACATCGACACCAGCAAGAGCACGAGCGGGATCCTCTTCTTCCTCGGCAAGTGCCTCGTTAGTTGGCAATCGGTCAAGCAGCAGGTGGTGGCCCTGTCCAGCTGCGAGGCCGAGTACATAGCGGCCTCCACCGCTTCAACTCAGGCGCTCTGGCTCGCTCGACTGCTTGGTGATCTCCTCGGCAGAGACACTAGAGCGGTGGAGCTCAGGGTGGACAGCAAGTCCGCTCTGGCCCTGGCAAAGAACCTCGTCTTCCATGAACGCAGCAAGCACATCCGGGTGAGGTACCACTTCATACAAGGCTGTCTTAAGGAAGGGAGCATCAAGGCGAGCTACATCAACACCAAGGACCAGCTTGTGGACCTACTCACCAAGCCCCTTGGGAGGATCAAGTTCCTTGAGCTCTGCTCCAGGACCGGGATGGTTCAACTTTTCCACAAGACGACGCACAAGACTTAGGGGGAGAATGATAGATAAATCTAGCTGCTGTGGTCTTTGTGGGGCTGTTGTGTTCTTTGTGGGGCTGTTGTGGTCTTTGTGGTTTTAGGACAGCATAGGACGGCATCTTAGACTAGAGGACAGCATCTTAGCATCTAGGACAGCATCTTAGACTAGCATCTTGGCATATGCTTGGCTGGCTAGCAGCCTATAAATATGTATCCCCAACCCCTCTGTTGTAACATGGCCTCGACGGGTGGCGAAGGCCTCCGACGGCGTGGTGTCACCAAGGCGTCTTCGACCGTCTTAGGGCGGAGATCTGACACTGACTAAAGGAACTTTCCTGGCTATGCTTGTAGGGCGCTGCACGAGGCTCAGCGAGCTTGTCGCGGATTCCGCCCGGGCCGAGCACGGGCATCTCCGGCCGCTCAGGCGGACGCCGCCCCGCTTCGGCTGACGGGCGTCTCCGGCGTTAAAGGCGGAGGCCGCCCTACCCCCGAACTAATCAAACAAACAACCTTGCCTAAGTGTGTGCAGGTACCTAAGCGCAGGCGCCCGTGGTCCGCGCGAGCGTGCTAGCATGGCCCCCGCGCGGCCGGGCAGAGACTTACGGACGAGGTCTCCGACCGGACCGGCGGAGACTCACGTAGGCAGCTGCGCGCCCCTGAAGACGGAGGCCAGCGTCGGGGACCCAGGCCTCTGGACCGAAGACCAAAGCATGGTGGGCCGGCCGCTTATGGAGGCCCATTACTTGAAGACGGTGTGGCAAGATTGCCCCGCAAACAAGAGACTGGTGGCGGAATATTCCAGGAATGTACTGTAGCAGTTGAGGAGCATTGTAATAAATTCCGTCGAGAGGTAGTTGAGTCCTATAAATAGGGAACACTTATAACAGTACGGGAGGTTGGAGGATGAATTAATGAAACCTTAGTTTTGCGTGCCATTTCCCTACACGCCCACCTGTCGTGCCTATTCCCCGAGCCTTCGCCTGAGGGCAATGCTTGGTGGGCGGAGGCCCCTATCTCCCCCTCACTGTCTGAGATCGAGAGTCTCAACACCCTCGGGTTGGCATGGCATTGAGAAATAAACCAGAAAATTGTCCCAACTCCTAGTGTCATCCTCTCGATGAGAGTAAGAATGCTGCTACTTCCAAGAGTGAGAATTCAGCGACTAACAAAAAGGACACCTTTGGGTCATCAACTAAGAACTGATGCTTCTAATGCCTAATGGAAATAAATAAGAACATTTCGAAGGAGAAAACAAACCATAAGGGCAAACAAAATACTGACCAAGAATTTCTTAGCTTAAGGTTATTTTCTTCCTTGGTGGTATGACTGGAATCCGATGAAAAAGATCTTGATGCCACTGCACATCCACTAAATTGCACATAGTTTACATCATTTTCATGCCCACATAATAGGTCCATCTCATGATTCAGTTGTTCATGTTCATCAGAAGAACTCTTGCAAGCATTCCAGACCTGAAATGAAACATTTCTGATGAAAAAAGGGCAATTCTCCACAATTAGATAAGAAATTGACAAGTGAAGGTAAGAAGAAAAACACACCCTTGCAAAAGTATCCGAGCTGCCAGTGACAAACACTGTCCCATTAGCATTAAATGCACAACATAAGATCTGGTGATTTGTTGGCTGAACTTGAGAAGCGCTGGAAGATGCATCACCACTCTTACCTGGCATCAACACCACATGGATTGGCTTATCCAGAATTAGATATTACTAATGCACTATGCATGCTTCAATTAACTAACCAGGGGCAACATCTGGGGGCTTTGGTGTATACACTCGTGGAGGTTGTTGAGAGTATCTGGCATCCCAAATCCTGCACGTCCCATCATCTGATGACCTGCCAACAATATTATTTGACAATTTCAGAAGGAACATAACTAACAATGGCAAGTAAAACCCTATAAACAGTTATGTGCAGCGAAGTACTACAGCAAGCCAGATGTTGTAGCACAAATCATATAGAAAAAACAAACACATTTCAATGCACCTTAGATGTGTCATAAACAATAAGTGTTTAAAATGACAGTGAAAATCAGTGTAAAGCAAAGCAAGACTAAAAACACGTAATACATAAGCAGTACACCATTCTTTTATTTCAGAAAACAGCATAATATTTGGGATTTAGGGAGAATTAAGACCCTCTTCACTTTCCAAGAATATTATTTTACTCCTTTAGCATTAAATACTGTTACATGAGCCAATAATAATTTGTCTTCAATGTAATGTTAGAATGGGAGTTGGCTTTAACGAAGACCACATGCGTCATTTCTCATCTGGATTAAATTGTTCAAAAACTTTCAAAATCCGTAATATCATGGGAGGGAGGGTGTATGAAGCAGTGCATAATCCACACAGATTAAGTGCTCTAAGATCTTATAGAGAATCTAAGATCACATGAACCAAAGCACTCGCAGAAAAATTTAGCAATCAACTTATACTATAGATATTTTATTGCTGTATATAGTGCCTCCAATATGGGTAACTGTGTGCTAAACAGTTCTTGGAAAGAGAAAAATGACATGTTTCACTAGTGGCAATCTAGCTTTCAGATAAGTACCAGCCTCGTTCAAACACTCAAACTACAGCAGATAGAATACAGTTGTTATACCATTGGCTGGTATCAAATGCATGACTTCATGCAGGTCATTTTCGTTTGTAAAGCAGTTGCATCTAGCATGTATATAGCAACAAGAACAAAGCAGAGCAAATTATCTTTCTCGAATACACAGGAGAGCTGTGTATCATTATATTAGAGAAAGTCGAAGAAAGGCTGATCTGTACACAGAACCCTGAGGGCAATAAGAACAACAATGTAGCGCAAATAATATAATCAGGGGAAAACAAGAGAAAAGAGGCACTCACGACAACAGCTGGAAAGCAGCACCTGGCCTTGGACTAAATGCAATAGCAGTAACTGCCCCTGTATGCCCCTTGAGCACTGAGACTGGCATTCCATCAGGCATACGCCACTTCATTGGTATAAGGAGCCATTCAAGGTAAAGGGAAGAAATAATGTCATGGCTGTGAAAGGATGTTATGGCAGTTTACTTAGGAAGAATGAATACTACTAAACTTACCACTCTAATAATGAAATCATTAGATGAAGATGCTACCACAGCATTATTGGAACTCACTGCGAGATCAGTAATATCACCCTTGATTTGGAAATGAAACAGGATAAGTGGGATTAAGTTATCAATGAAACATTATGAGTATATATATATGCCACAGCAAGCAAAACTTACTTCATGGCCCCGGCAGCTAGCCAGGCAGAAAGCTGTTTCCATCGCCCATATTTTAACAAGGCGGTCATCAGAACCAGTAATAACATAATGCCCTGTGCGGTCAAAGGTAGCTGCAAAAACAGAAATAGTATGAAAGCCATGCAGAAGATAAAAAAGATGTATTGATGATAAGGTAAGAGGTTTGGGCTTTGAGGAAGCAAGGAAAACAAGGCAGCAAACTAAGTTTGTTATGCGCGGGGGAGGGGGGGGGGATAAGGTCTTGTGGAACATAATGAACAGCATATACAAATCATTGTTTTTGAGGCGTCGCCTAGGCGACAAGGCGTGGTCGAGGGCCTGGGTGTCGGGGTCACCACGACCTCAGCGTGTATGGCGTCCGCCTCATAGGATTAGGCGTCGCCTAGGCGCGAATGGCGTCGGGCGGACGCCTACCACCGCGCCGCGGACGCCGGATGCTGGTCGTAGGGGAAGGGCGCCAAAAAGAGCGCGGCCACGCGGGGAATCGACCGCACGCCCGCGGGAAACGGAAGAGACGCGGGAAATCGACCGCGCATGCGCCTCTTCGCGTGGGAAATCGACCGCGCGAGTCATTGACCGCGAGTGCGGGCGAGGGGAGAGGAAGAAAGAAGGCAGCGGACGGACCTCAACCTCCGCTGGGCTGCTACTCTGCTCGTGTCCACCGGCCGGCCGCCCCTGCCGTGGAGCCGGCCTGCATCTTCCTCCGTCGGCCTGCCTGTTGACTGCGCCTCCGTCGGGTCCCCTTCCGCATGGTATGCCCCCCGCCTCCACTCTGCTTTTCCAAATCTCGTACGACAGGAACTTGGTGAGCGCGAAGCCGGCGGCCTCGTCCCACGATGCCTCGCTGAAGTCCAGCTGCTGCATCTCCGGCACCGTCGACGATTCGGGGGAGGCGGACGGCGACGGGGACGGGCACGAGGACTCAGCTGCGGACTCGCGGCAGGACGAGGACGCGTCGTCGGAGGACGGCGAAGAGGAGCAGTTGCTGGTGGGGGTGGACGACGACGTGGCAGCAGCTGCAGTGGCGGAGGCGGGCTTCTTGGCGCCCTTCTTCTTGGACGCGGCGATGTTCTGGCAGAGCGTCTGGAGCTTGGCGTCGACGGAGGCGTGGAGCGGGCCGCGGGAGGCAGCTGCAGTGGCGGAGGCGGGCTTCTTGGACACCCACTCTTCTGTCTGCTCTGCTCTGCTCTGCTTGAGTGCTTGTACTGCTGCTCTATACTCTCTGCTTTGCCTCCTCAAGCTCTGTTGTGAATCTGAATATGCTATGCTCTGCTCTGCTCTGTCTGCTCTGAATATGCTATACTCTCTGCTCTGCCTCCTCAAACATAAGGCTCTTGCTTTCTTTTATGTAGCATCCAGCAACATGGCAAGCTCAAGTGAAGCACCTCATTATGATCCCAAGACTGATCCAGCAAGGAAAGCGAAATCCAATTATCCAAGATGGAAATATGCCTACTGGCAGGACCCTGCTAGGAGAGACTGGGTGACATGTATCCTGTGTGGAAATGAGGCTTCAGGAGGCATAAAGAGGTTCAAGCAACATTTGGCTGGTGGATATGGAGATATTGTCCTTTGTCCAAAAGTTACCACTGAAATCAGGAAAGAGATGGAAGCTTACTTGCAAAAGAAGAGAAGAAGGCCTTTGTTCTTGGATGGTATTGATGAAGAAGATGGGGAAGATGAAGTTGTGGAGGTGGCAGCAGCACATGTACAAGCAGGAGTAGATGGGGGTGCAAAACCGGCTGCAAAACCAAGTTCTGGGACAGCAGCCAAGAGAAGGCATGCTATCTATCAATTCAAAGGCTTCAAGACCTAGCAATGGCAATTCAACACCAAAGACACCAAAGACAACAAAGTCTGTTGTTGCTATGCTTAGAAGAACTCCTGAACAGATAGTAGATCAAAGGCGTGCAAAGGACTTTCAACCCACCATTGAGTCCAGCACAAAGACTAAGGAGGAGAAGCAATGTGGATTTGCAATGGGCACTAAGGAGGAGAAGCTGGTGGATATGGAGATTTGCAGTCCTGTTGATGGATTCTTTTGTGTCCTGCACGCTTGCTGTACTTTGGGTGTAGTTGACTTAATTAGTATGCTTTAGAGTTCAGTACTTCATTATAAGTTTGTGGACTATTTGAGAAAGACTATGATGTCATTTGTCATGCTCATGCATGCACTAATGCTTGCTAATTTGTTATCTTGCCTCTTGTGTATTGTTTGCCTACCCCAACTTGTTTGGGACTTAAAGGCTTTGTTGTTGTTGTTGTTGCCTCTTGTGTATTGTTTCCTATTTAATTCTCAGCAACTGATAATGTGTTTGATTGCTGAATTCTTTAATTGTCATGCAGTTTCCTTCAAGGGGTTGGATGCTACATGGGAGAAGAGCTTTTGGAAAGGAAAGAAAGGAACATGGGCTCTAGAATTGGCAACAAACGAGGTATGTATGTGCTGCACTAATATATAAAATTCTAGCTTACAACGCCTTACAATATGCGTATGGCGTCGCCTAGGCGTCCGCCACAAACGCCTAGGCGTTGTGAAGGGGGTCGGGCGCGGCGCCTCGCCGCGGCGCCTCAAAAACAATGAGGCGCGGCGCCTCAAAAACAATGATACAAATTGTTAACTGAATGAAATAACACATAGTAATCAACCACAAGAACTTCTCTAACAAGTATAATAGGCCTTGACACAGTTGATACATACATCTATAGAGATACATAATGTTGCCTGTTTGGATAGGGGGCAGTTTGGCCCGATCTTTAGAACTCCCTATTTGGATTGCACCCTAAGTTTGCCAGGCCTAAGCCTAATCAGCCACAGTTTCCTTAGGCAGTGTTTATTAGTTGCTGCAAAACCTTAGTCGGCTTAGCTTAGCCTCCTGGACAAGTTCCATGACTAACTTTAGCTAATGTTAGGTGGTCATTTTTCTTGCCACAAGAATGTGGTAAGACTAAGGCTAGTGACCTTCTAAAAAATATGTGGCAATATCAGTCACCAATCAAACACACTTAAGATGTTTTATTTAAACATATATAGCTAAGAGAGCAAGAAAGTTCAACGAACCACAATACACAGCATTTTGATGCCCCCTCAATCTCTTTATGATTTGCATCTTTTCAACAAGGGTAGATGGCTTCGCGATGGCATAACACGATGCTCGTACAGAGGGAGCACGGGCGTGCTTAGTGAAACCACCAATCTCTCTCAAACTTAGACCATGAACTTGATCAGCCTGAATGTGCGGCCAACGAAGATAACTTGGCAGCCTGGGAGTTTCCTTATCTTGCCTATCAGCTGAAGGATTCAAGAATGTGTAAAGACATTACAATATTAATAACATGGAAAACCAAAGAGTAGTTGGAGCTACCAACAACAACAACAACAACAACAACAACAAAGCCTTTAAGTCCCAAACTAGTCGGAGCTACCAAAACTGGGAAAAAGTTGAATATACAAGTGCTCTAACAAATAGCTCCAGGAAATAATACTAAAAAAAAGTAACACATTGAACAGCATTGATATGCATACATGCAAGAAGCGAAAAGGAGTTGAAGCCAAGAAGTGTTGGGACATCAGCAGCATTTGGAGAAACTCTTCCAATTAAGCTGTGTGGGTGACAGGAAATAGCCATCAGTTGCTTTAATAGCTTCACCAAGTGGTCTTTACCAATGTGGGGGTACCTACAATAAAACAAGTGAGAAAATGCTCAGCGTTATCTTATCATTTAGAAATAAAAATCATAATAAAGTAACAGTCCTGCCAAGGTAAGAGGCATATTTCATATGACAGGTCACTCATTGTGCTAAATTGTATACATTTTCAAGATAACCATTGTTTCAAAATCAAAAGGTTTAATCAGGTAGGACTGGCCAGACAAGCTATGAAAAATATTAGTACCATGTACAAACTGTGGATGAAGTGTGGGCAGAAGGCTCCACAAGAGGCACCAAATGAATTTATATCGAATTATGACCTAAATACAGATCCTTTTCTCAATTGTATTCAAATCTAGGAATCATCTCCAATCCCCCTAATTAATTGCAGAATCAACAATAAAGAGTTCCTCACCACCACATGATTAGAAAATAACAGAAGCAAATTGATTAGACAAGAGAGTAACATTTCTGTACCTCTCAGCTAATTTTACATAACCCAAAGGGAGTGATATGCCATCATCATTTTCTTCACCACTATGGAAACCACCACGTGAATACCAAGCATGGTATCTTCTAGGTAGCAGTTGATGTTCCAGGAGTTCATTGCACAGTTCTCCAAAGGTCCGTTTGAATGGACCATGAGATAAAAAATGCATAATGAGAAAGTGAACTTCTCTCATATCAATATCAACACCATCCATGGATGCAAAATCAGTTGACATCACTGAATTCACAGGGTTAACCTTCTCAAGTTCCTGATTTGGAAAATCCAGAGGAGCTATACTAATGGAAGCTCCATTACTGGAAGGTTGGTGCTTTCTAAAAGACATGTCCACTAGACCACCTGGACCTGGAAATGATAAAGCATAAGTTTACATTCTAAATTAAATTAAATTAAATTACTAAAAAAAGTAAAGCAATGAACAAGCAACTACATGGAAAAAAATTAACTGCCGCAGAAGTAGTAAATAATAAAGATATAAAGTAGAAGTCAAAGATAAAATACAGAACTAAAAAAAATAGGAAACACAGCAGCTAGCTGACGGTCATGAGATATATACCAGAAAAAATGAATACTGAATGAAACCAACTTCTCTACTGAAAGATATGGCAGAATCATGGTAAAAAAAATGTGGTGCATTGTACAAGAGTACAGGCAAGCAAGAACCTATCTTATCTTATAGTTAAAATTCACAACTTAGTAAACTTGTCAATGCATTACTGTAGCTACCGAAAAAACAGGAAAGCAGAACTCACTGAACTGTGGAGCAAAAGCACATCTTATATATAAAAATAGACCACATAATCAGCCCATGCAAGCATCTCAGTCTATTTATCTAAGAAACATTACATAGCAATAATTTCTCTTCAACCTCTCCCACTCACCCACCACCTAAGCATCAGTGTCAACAGAACAACAAATGCAGGAGTTCCAAACGCTAAGTATGTAATATTCATATACAAAATTGGACAACATAATCAGCCCATGCAAGCATCTCAGTCTATTTATCTGTGAAACATTACAAAGCGATAATTTCTCTTCAACCTCTCCGACTCGCCCACCATCTAAGCATCAGTGTCAACAGAATAACAAATGAAGGAGATCCGAATGCTAAGTATGTAATATACATATATTCATCCCATATTTTCCACCTTTCAGCTTAATAAATAGATACTAGCCTGCAAGCTCACCAGTTCCTAACAAGCAAAACAACAATTTCTTCCTGAGACACTTAATTTCCCATCACTGGAACCCTAGAATTCACAGCATTCATAAAACAAGCAGATCCAATATTCAGGCCACTCAATTATGTGCATGCACGAAAGCCGTATTATCTTCATGATGGCCTTCTCCAAAATTATCACAGGGGGCAACCAACACAAGCAAGCCATGCTAAACCCTAGTAATAAAATCCGTGAAATCGGCTCAATTATCAATAACCGGAGTTCTGAATCATGTCATAGGTACCGCAAAACCGGAATCGATGCATCCTCCGCACACCTTTGGACGCATCAACAGGCTCAAATTACCAATCTAGCTAACACAAATCACATAGGCGAAAAGCGGCATGAGGGTTCCGTAATTCGAGGCAGAGGGGGGACAGGGGGTAGAGACAGACCTCCTCGTCGGCGAGCCCTCTGGCGACGCGGCTGCGGCGGCTCAGAGGCATGCCAGATATGGAGGGCGCCTTGGCAGCGCCCGTGCCGCACGAAGAGGGCACCTACGGCGGCGGAGGGACGTCGGAGGCCGCGGTCCTGTCGACCCCGTACGAGCCCTAGGCACAGACGCACAGTGGTGGGGGAGGGACCGGAGGAGGCTGAGAGAGACGGGGCTGTTGGCTCGCGGGTGTATGATCCGGATTGGCCGATCGGGGTAGATTCACGGGCTATTGGGTTTTTTCGTAACGGGCTAATGGGTTAGCGGGTCTGCGTTTATAGAGCGGGTTTAGCCGTGGCTTGTCGAAAATAGGAACAGTATTTTTCCCTGGCACACAATGGTACTTCTTCGCGACGAAGCAGAACAACCTATCCGAATAGGCTGATAGAACCGCAGCACAGCGGCGAGCGCCCGAGCGGCGCAGCAAAAATCCGACCACGGTGACCCACCTGGAACCGGTTCGCACAAGCGGAAAAGCCAAATCGGAGAAGGCGGCGGCCGACGGCCCCTCCACACGAACACGCAGGTCGCACCGCCGCAGCACCGTGAAGACGGAGAGCGGAGAGGAAACGAGACACCTACCGTCGATCTATGCCGCCCGCCGGAGCCGCTCTCGCACAACCGACCACCAGCGGAGCAGCCGGAGAGCGCGAGAAGCAGCAGATGCGGCGAAGCGAGCCGCTAGGGCGGCGACGTCCAGGGGACGACGAGGCGAAGCAAACAAGATCGGCAGCCGCTCGGTGGGGAACGAGAAGAGGACGGGAGGGCACGCCAGCACGGGCCAAAAAACGAATGCTCCCACCGGGCCGAAAGACGATCTGCCGGCCCACGAAGCGGAGACACAGTCCATGCGAAAAGGGCCTCAAACTTTTCCTGTATTCCTTTTGAATCCATTGAACTCTTGAAGATGACCATATAGATCATCAATTTTTCAAGTTCTATTTGAATAAAGAGGGTGGTGTTGCTAAAAAATCAATTTTTCAAGCGGTGAACGTAAATGAATCACTTGATGGAAAAATAGTGTATCCATATGATCAACTTGAGTGTTTATAGACCCAAAGAAGAGTGTGAGAAAAGTTTTTTAAGGATAAAAGAAGAAACAAAGAAAAAGAAGGCACGATTCTTTGATCGTCAGATGCATGAATCAAGACCCTACGTTAGAAAAATTTAGCAATGTAGGTGATGCATCCACAAAACAAAGGGGATTTGATATGAGACCGCAGATCCACTCACGTAGAATGGAGCAAGCTCATTGGAGGGCACTACTAGTTCACTCAAGAGGTTAGCATAGGAGAAGAGTACGAGGGGCAAAGGTTAGGGACAAGCGGTGCCAACGGAGACATGGACCCTATTCGTTAGGCTGATAAGTATTGTTAGCTGATTTGTTGTGAGAGAAAAATAATGTTCGTTCGCTGAAAAAGTATGACTAATAAGACAAACGAACAGAGCCACGGAGTCGGATGTGCCAAGGTGTCCCTAGACACTCTAACATTCAGGCCCTTGTAATGCGAGCCTACGTCTGTCAGGCGTAGCCAGCAAGTTACGGTCGAATCAGCCTACTTCCACCCGCCACATGGTGTTGTATATTTTCACATGGGTATGCATGCTCAATCAAATAAGTTCTTGTTTTTTTACGCTTCTGTTGGGACACGAACAAAGAGACAGGGAACAAAACGCTACTACAGACAACATTTTAGAGGTGGCTAGAAAAGTTTCTAAAGATGACTATTTAGTCGCTTGTACTTGCCAATTAGTCGTCTCTATAAATCATTTTATAATTTTTTATAAACCATGTCAACAAAAAAATAACCCATGGAGAAGCCCATGAGCCAACCCTGTAGCCACAGGAATGGAACCTATCAGTCGTCTCTATAAATCATTTTACAAATTTTTACAAACCATGCCAACAAAAAAAAAAAACCCATGGAAAAGCCCGTGGGGCAACCCTGTAGCCATAGGAATGGAAAATTTACACGATTTTCACGCGAAATACACGTGTGGGGCTGCGGAGGATCAAACTCCTGATATCAAGGCTCGTGCTTACTTACTTACCACTATGCCTCAGAGTCACTCGGGACCAAGTGGTTCATACATTCTTCTTTATTCACTTTGCCAAATATTATAATGCATATTTGAGACCCCTAAACAAATTCAAATGAAAAGGTTTGTACTACAAATTTTGTATTTTCTTTATTGAATGTTTTAATGCATATTTGAGACCCCTAAACTAATTTAGACAAAAAAAATTAAACTGAAAAGTTTTAGATCCTTCTAGTACAACAACTTTGGTTTAGACATTTATGAATTAAAGGATTTTTAAAAAAATAAAAAAAGCAAATCTAAAAAGTTAGAACAAAATTTTCGGTCACTAGAAAACTTTAAATGAAAACATTATCAGGTACAAAGTTACAAAATTCTTTGACTACAGCTTCAGTTCAGGTCGTTTTTTCCTCCAAGGTATTTTGAGAACTTTTCAAAAAAAATCAAAATCTGAAAACTTAAAACAAAATTTTTGGATACTAAATAGTTTCAAATGAAAAGGAACCAACTGCAAAATTGCAAATCCTTTTAGTGCTACAATTTTGGTTTAGATCATTTTTCCATCTAAGCTCATTTGAAAAGATAGAAAAAATAATTTTAAATTAAGAAAACTTAAAGCAAAATTATCGGGCCTTAGTAGTTTTAAACGTAAAATTAGTCAAGTACAGAGTTGTAGATACCTTTGAGTATTACGTGTTTGATATAAAGTTTGTTTTTATCCGACTTGATTTGAAAAAAATTATGAAATTTATTATGTTGCACACATTTCTAGATGTGGCTCAAAAGCTCAACCATTTCTAAAAACAGATTTACAAAGGTGAGCCGTCTCAGAAACCACTTTAATAGTGTCGTCTCTACTTAAAAATAAAGGTGTTTCTAGAAATTATTTTTGTAACAGTGAGATACACATTTATAGAGTTATTTAGGCCTATTTGGATCCACTAGCAGCTATTAGTTAGGTGTTAATAGTTCATAACTAATCTTAGGTAAGTAACTATTAGTTGCATACATATTATTAGCTAAGTATTGCTTGGATCCCCGAGCTAAAAGATTCATGTATTGATGGTTTTGTTTGCTGTTCACCTTTTAGAGTCTATTGGTCAATCACGAGGATAGAGATAGATAGATGTAAATGTATCTTTGCAATCGATATATTAGCTGGGTTGGAGCTGTTAGTGAGATAGTTGTTAGCTAAGTACCTAGCTAAAAATTAGTTGGCCTACAAGCTAGACTTATTCTGGATCACTCCAATTATTTTAGTAGCTAACTATTAGTTGGGAGTATCTAAATAAGACCTTAACCCTCAATCTGTCATGAACAAAACTGCACAAAACATAGGAGCTCGGTCTAGTCTCTCTACGGCATAAATTCATGTTAGACCAATAGAGCATCTTCAAGAACTTTGTATAATTTACTTGTTAAACCAATGACTTCAGCAAGTTAACAAAACAAGTAGCAAACTTAATTTATCTCCTTGCCCTCTCCAATATTTTCTATATGAACTTAAAAACAAAAGGCCCACATGTTGTTTGGTGCGACAGTTCTAGGTCATCCACACGACACTTTTGTCACTCCGTCTATCACGAGTAGGATCAACAACTAATAAGGAGCCCTAACTAATCCAAACAGGGGATGAAGAAATTAGATAGTAAGGACCGAGAGCATGTGCATTCATGTAGAGATGGGTCATGGGCGAGAGATCGACTAGAGGAGATGAGGCCTCACAAAGTCACGAGAGAGAAGATAGATGTGACTATGCGAGGAAGAAATAAGGACAATATGGTCTTTCATGTATTTTTAATTACTAGATATATGCCCGTGCGTTGCACGGTGATCACCAATTTTGTATGTGCATATGTACATCAGATAGGTTCAAACTGAAGGTGAAGCCCGACAAAATGTACATGCTCTTGCTCATCAACGCTGCATTCAACAATGAGCTCTTCTTTCTCCATCCAAATGGTCATCGTCGTCGACGTCTACGCGCTCTAAGTCAAGCCCTTTACCGTGGACACCCTCTTCAACACGCAGGAGCAACGTTCAGCTCACCACCACACCAAGTCGACGTACCTGGCGTGAGCTACTACATGGAGTCGTGGTCGTACGTATGAACGCAAAGCAGGGTTCAAGTATGACGCGTGTGGCCACCATGCGGGGGGCTTCGGTGATGGCGTGTGCCCCTCACTTTTTGCCTAGAGCACTATGACTCCCATGATGGCGGCGTCAACATCATGTTCGGCACGCCGCCCGCACACCACCACGACCGCGCCACGGGGTACGTACTTGTTCACTCTGACGGCGGTGTACACCCAGGACGCCACGTCCAGTTCGATGGCGTTGCGGGGTAACTGTTCTCTCCGACGACGCCCAACCATCAGATGGACGGTGGTGGTGTGCACCTGGTACACCATGTCTAGTTCGACGGTGCTGCAGGATACCTATTGTTAAGAATATCCAATAGGATCACATGACCGCAATATTTGGTTGATTGATATCTCCTGAAGATTGGTTGTGCGCTCAGGCTTGGATTGTGGGTGAAGGCAAGTATCACGGCTTCGGTTAGATAGGATAGGTATCTCCTGATTGATGTAATCTTGTTTATGTAATCTATGTAATCTAGAGTTACCAAAGTAGTTAGCTTCTTCTTGTTGTATAAGTTGTACCGCCACGCCAGAGGCTCTTCCTGGCTATATTAACACAAAACCATGAGCCTGAGAGGGCATCATATTCCAACCATTTTCACATGATAATCAGAGCTAGGTTAGTCCACAATATTCTCGATGGCTTCCTCTTCCGCACTTCAACAATCGTTCTCTCTGATCGGTTGTCCCATCACCGAGAAGCTAGGCAAAGGGAATTTTCCCCTATGGAGCGCCTAGGTGCTGTCTGCTCTTCGCGGTGCGCAGATAGCGCACTATCTTGAGCCCAACATTGTGGTGCCGGCAAAGCAGATCCCCAAGGCGGCCGACAAGCCGATTGAGCTCATCCCCAACCCTGAGTATGAAACTTGGGTTGCGAAGGACCAGCAGATCGTTAACTATCTACTCTCCAATATCTCCAAGGAGATCTAGGTGCAAGTCTCCAATTACGCCTCATCGACCGAGATCTGGAAAGTGATCTCAGAGATGACGACTTCCCAGTCTCGGGGCCGTATCATCAACATGCGCATGGCGTTGGCCACAGCGCAGAAGGGCTCATCTACAATCGCTGACTACTTCAACAAGATGAAATGAAATCTCTTGCTGATGACATGGCGGCCGCCGGCAAACATCTTGAAGATGAAGAGATCATCTCCTATGTACTAGCCTAACTTGACATGGATTTTAATCTGATTGTCTCGGTTGTCGTGACGCGCATGGAGCGGCTATATTTGGGCGAGCTCTACACCCAGCTAGTGAGTTAGGAATAGCAGATGGATCTCCTACATGGTGGATCCGGTTCATCTGCTAACACGGCTACACGTGGAGGCTGTGGCGGTTTCAACCACGACGGTGGTGGCCGAGGACGTGGGCGCGGCCGCAACCGTGGCAACAACAACAACAGCGGGCGCCCCCGACAGAACTACAATGGCGATAAACCCATCTGCCAGCTCTACAGCAAGGAGGCCCACACCAGACTTCGTCGCTTCAAGCGTTTTGACGCTTCCTTTACCGGCCCACCAGAGCAATCCTAATCTACCTCCTCTATGTCATATGGGATCGACACCAACTGGTACACCAACACTGGTGCTGCCGACCACATCACGAGAGAGCTAGAGAAGCTCACCGTGAGGGACAAGTACCATGAAAACAACAAGGTTCATGCTGCTAATGGCGCAGGTATGAGAATCAATCAAATTGGTCGAAGTTTTGTTCGTACCCCAAATTAAAATCTTGTCCTAAACAATGTTCTTTATGTTCCTGAAGCTAACAAAAGCCTTGTATCTGTTCATCATCTTACATCTGATAACCATGCTTTTATTGAATACCATCCCAACTATTTTTTGATTAAGGACCAGGCGACGAAGAAAACCATCCTTAAAGGGGAATGTGAAGGCGGCCTCTACCTGTTAAAGTCTAGGTCGTCATCGAATAAAGGGGCATTTGGTGCTGTTAAGTCTCCTTCGTCCAGGTGACATAGTCATCTCGTCCACCCTTCTTTTGCAGTCGTTCAGCAAGTCCTTAACAAAAATAGTATTCCTTATGTTGTCGATTTGAATAAAGAAACTGTTTGCGATGCTTGTCAAAAGGGGAAAAATCATCAGCTACCCTATCCTAGATCCACGAGTATCTCATTGAGTCCCTTAGAACTTATGTTTTCTGATGTATGGGGTCCTGCGCCCACTTCTGTTGGCAAAAATAGTTATTACGTTAGCTTCATTGATGATTTCAGCAAGTTTACATGGATTTATTTGCTTCGTCATAAATCTAAAGTTTTTCAAAATCTTCATGAATTCCAAGCTATGGTTGAATGCCAATTTGATAGAAAAATTCTCGCTATGCAAACTGACTGGGGAGGGGAATATCAAAAGCTGAATGCCTTCTTTCAGCGCATTGGCATCTCGCATCATGTCTTATGCCCTTATGCACATCAACAAAATGGCTCTGCTAAACGCAAACATCGTCATATTGTTGAAGTAGGTCTCTTGCTTTTAGCCCATGCTTCTATGCCCTTAAAATTTTGGGATGAAGCTTTCATCACTGTCACCTATCTTATTAATAGACTCCCTAGTAAAATTATCAATAACCAAACTCCTCTTGAACGCCTGTTTCATCAAACACCAGACTACTCCTCTCTTCGTACTTTTGGCTGCGCATGCTGGCCGAATCTATGGCCTTATAACGCTCGCAAGTTATAATTTCACTCCAAATGTTGTGTCTTCCTAGGATACAGTAACATACACAAGGGGTTCAAGTGTCTGGATGTCAATAAAGGGCGTGTCTATATTTCCCGAGAAGTGGTCTTCGATGAACACATCTTCCCTTCGCCGAACTCCACCCAAACGTCGGTGCTTGATTACGATCTGAAGTTCTCCTCCTTCCTCCAACTTTGATAAATCCTTCACATGATTTTGGGACGACAATTCTTCAGATAATTTTGATAATGATTCCCTGCATACTAACCCTATGTCTAAGCGTGCAGCACATGAAAAAAATTCGGTGTCAAACGAACTAAATCTGGCTAGAAACGGGCGTCATTTCATGCTCCCCGAGTAATTTCCTATTTTGGCAGGAACAGGTGGCGATCTCCAGGCTGATTCACCTGCACCTTCCACTGCAGAGCCGATAGGATCGGTCTTGGATCCGACAGCATCAGCTCCTACGCTCGTGACGCACGCGTTAGCTCTACCGGTATCCTCTCTGCATGCGCCACCTGTCTCGAACTCGCCTAGTCTGGCTCCGTGGATGGGGGACAGGATATTTTGATCGGTGGTGGAGAATCTCCCTTGGGTCCACCGCTCGTCGGATCTTCTACGCCAGCCACAGATCAACCCACCGGATCTTCGCTCGTCGGATCTTTTGCGCTAGCCATAGATCAACCCGCCGTACCTTCTACATCGCCTGCAGCACCGGCTCTCCAGTGACCCACCACACGTCTACAACAAGATATACGCAAACAAAAAATTTACACTAATGGAACTATTTGATATGGTCAGTTAGCAGCCACCACTAAAGGTCCTATTGATTTGCAACATGCCTTAGTCGATAATAATTGAAAGCGTGCTATGGATGTTGAATTTGATGCATTGATCAGGAATAAAACTTGGCATCTAGTTACACCTCAAAAAGGTAAAAATGTGATAGATTGCAAGTGGGTCTATAAAATCAAAAGAAGATCAGATGGGAAAATTGATAGATATAAGGCATGCCTAGTAGCAAAGGGGTTCAAACAACGATATGGCATTGATTATGATGATACTTTTAGTCCTGTTGTGAAAGCAGCCATAATTCGTCTTGTGCTCTCTCTAGCTATGTCTAAGGATTGGTGTTTGAGGCAACTCGATGTTCAGAACGCTTTCTTGCATGGTTTCCTTAAAGAAGAGGTATACATGAAACAGCCGCCAGGTTATGAAGATAAGACCAAACCACATCACTTATGCAAACTTGACAGATCCCTGTATGGTTTAAAACAAGCACCACGGACCTAGTATTCTAGGTTGTGTGGTAAACTTCAGAGTCTAGGCTTTGTTTCCTCCAAAGCTGACACATCATTATTCTTTTATCGGGAAGGAAATCATGTCATCTTTATGCTTGTATATGTTGATGATATAATTGTGGCTAGTTCATCACAGGAAGTAGTGGATGCTCTTCTCCAAGATTTAGAGAAGGACTTTGCAATCAAAGATCTCGGAAACCTTCACTATTTTCTTGTCATACATGTTCAAAGAAAGAAATGTGAATTGCTTTTGACACAGGAACGATATGCTTCTGATATCCTCAAGAGAGTTAATATGCAGCTGTGTAAACCCGTCAAAATACCCCTTAATACTACCGAAAAGCTTTCAGTCACTAGTGGCACTCGGTTAGGAGTGGAGGACTCAACCAGATATAGGAGCATTGTTGGAGCTCTCCAGTATCTCACCCTCACACGACCAGATCTGTCTTTTTCGGTCAACAAAGTTTGTCAATTCCTTCACTCGCCGACGACCATTCATTGGGAAACTGTGAAGAGAATATTAAGATATGTACAAGGAACAATCGACCTAGGGTTAAAAATTAGAAAATCTAACTCTGTGCTTGTAAGTGCTATTTTAGATGCTGATTGATATGGATGAAAACGGATCGGATACGAACGGATATCACTCATATTATATTTGTTTTCATATTTCTGTTCGGATTCGGATTCGGACACGGATAGCGTTCGGATACATATATGAATACGGATTGACTCGGTTACGGATACGAATAATGAGTATTGAATACGGTATGAATCAGATTCGGAGAAGGTCAGATACAAATATCTATTCGGATATTGAGTAAAAACAGTATATATATATATATATATATATATATATATATATATATATCCAAGTGGGAACTTATATATGGGCCAGCTAGCTTAGCTAGGGTTATAGAGGATTGGGCCGTTTGGGCAAGAAGTAATATCTTGGTCAAATTCCAAAAATCACAATTCGAGAAAAAAAAACAAAAAATTATTGTTTGAGGTCCTAAACAAATTCAAATGAAAATGTTGTAATCAACAAAGTTTCATAACTTTTTGGGATCTAAAACTTTTATTTTGGTTGTTTCTCCATCTGAGATTCTGAGGTCGTTTGAAAAATCCAAATTTTAAATTTAAGAAATTCAAACATAGTTTTCCTTGACAAGATGATTTCAAATAAAAAAAGTTTTCAACTATAAAGTTTCATAAATTTCTGAGATCTACAACTTTTATTTTAGTCATTTGTTCATCCGACATAGTGGTAGTAACATTATTCACGAATCTCACACATCTCTCTTATTTTTAATGAAACTACAAGAGAGAGATGTAAATTTTGTGAACAATGTTACTACCACAATTTCGGATGAACAAATGACCAAAATAAAAGTTGTAGATCTTGATGAGTTTTACAACTTTTATGTTCATAACTTTTTCAGCTGAAGTCATTTAATATTTGAAAATGACGTTTGAAGTAGCTATTTTTTGAAATTCAAAATTCAAATAGATAGAATACAGTCACATGAAAAGATGAACACAATAATAGCTATAAGAACACAATAAATTGATAGAACATGATTTTAGAAAATTTTAGAAAAAAAATTTATCAAATTTGAAGTTAGTACGAGGAAGAAAAACTAGTTACAAGTTTTAGCCAAAGATTAAAAAGAGAAATAGGCGTTCTTTAACCATTTTAAAATTAAAATTCAAATAGCATTTTGAAGCACTAAATGATCTCAAATGAAAAAGTTGTAAGCAACAAAGTTTCATAACTTTTTGAGATCTACAATTTTTATTTTGATCATTTCTCCATCCAGGGTCGTTTGAATAATATCCGGATAATATCCGTTTGAATAATATCCGGATATATCCGATACTTAACCGGATTACCCGATATCCGCCGGATATCGATGATATTACATTCGTATTTGATATCCGCCTAAAATATCCATTTTATTATCCGTATCAGAAAAAAATTACGGATATCCGAGTAACTATCCAGATAAGTGTTCATATTTGTTCGGTCGAACGGACGGTCGAATAAATATCCGTACCGTTTTCATCCATACTGATTGGGCCGGTTGCCCTGATGGCAGACGATCTACAGGCGGCTTTGCTGTATTCCTAGGTTGCAATCTAGTGTCATGGTGTGCAAGAAAATAGCCTGCGGTTTCAAGATCAAGTACAGAAGCTGAATACCAGTCTTTGGCCAACGCTACTGCAGAGGTAATATGGGTACAAAAATTACTTGATGAGTTAGGTATTCCACATCCTTTGGCAGCACGTTTATGGTGTGATAATCTTGGCGCAAAGTACCTATCGGCTAACCCTGTATTTCATGCACGCACCAAGCATAAATAGATCGATTTTCATTTTGTACGCAAACAAGTTACAGCAAAGCGTCTGGACATCAGATTCATCAGCACTACGGATCAGATCGCCGATGGCTTCACTAAGCCTCTTCCAGAGAAGCAAATGGTCATGTTCAGAGACAATCTCAACCTCGCTAATAAGTTGTGATTGAGGAGAATGTTAAGAATATCCAATAGGATCACATGACCGTAATATCTGGTTGATTGATATCTCCTGAAGATTGGTTGTGCGCTTAGGCTTGGATTGCGGGTGAAGGCAAGTATCACAGCTTCGTTTAGATAGGATATGTATCTCCTGATTGATGTAATCTTGTGATGTAATCTATGTAATCTAGAGTTACCAAAGTAGTTAGTTTTTTCTTGTTGTATAAGTTATACCGCCACGCCAGAGACTCTTCCTGACTATATTAACACGAAGCCGTGAGCATGAAAGGGTATCACGTCCATTTTCAAGTCGTGAGCATGAGAGGGCATCACGTCCATTTTCACACCTATTGGCTCCGACGGCGGCCCCGTGCA
Organism: Miscanthus floridulus; assembly: GCF_019320115.1. Classification (NCBI taxonomy): domain Eukaryota; kingdom Viridiplantae; phylum Streptophyta; class Magnoliopsida; order Poales; family Poaceae; genus Miscanthus; species Miscanthus floridulus. The sequence goes on along the minus strand of NC_089584.1, from coordinate 15,782,830 downwards.
CCCGGGACACCATATCCAGTCCCGCACTTTGACGGCGCCAGCAGCATCGACAGCGAACAACACACCTGCAGCAGCACTATCATGACCTGGAGGGCGTCAAGTTTCACCTCCTGCGTGACCTTGTCGGTGATCCTGATCCACCACCCATCGGTCGAGCTGTAGCTGCAAGTGAATTTGTGCACGATGGGGACATCGTCACGGCGCCTAGCTATCTAGCTACGGCCAGGTGCCGCTTCCGCGGGATGCATGGCATGCACTCACGCGCACGTCCATCCGCCAGTAGTGCTGCGGATTTGCATTGTTTGGCCGGTTTCCAGGCTCATGCGTCATGCCGCTCTAGGTCTCGGTCAGCACCGCCATCGCCGCCCTGCCGTATATATAGATGAGTATATAGGAGTACATAGCCTGTACAGATCGGATCGTGAGCAGTTTGGAGTTTGGACGTGCGTCGTCGGGCGGTTACACAATCGCATGGCGGAGGAGTCTGATCGTTTTTGTCTTCCTAAATTAGTGGGGCATGCTGTTTTATTTTTGGAAATCCAAAATTAACGGTGAGGCAAAAAAAAAAAACCGGAGCTGGTGCTAGGGGAGGCGCGCGCACCAAGTCTAGTTCGACGAAAGCGGTACCTATTTTTTAGGTGTATATATATATATATAATATATATATAAATATATTTTATTTAAGTTTGTTTAACCTATGAGATGTGTTTCCTCCGTTTGTTTTCGCTCTATTTTCTGTATTTTTACTTTATACAAGTGGAGGGGCGCGCGCCATCGAGCGCACCTGCATCTAGAATCCTGGAGATCGAGTTTATTGGAGATGTGATGGGAATCATGCATGAAGATTCAGTTTAAGATGGACAAATATCTAACACAATAGATTAGGGATTAAGCATTACACACAGGTAGTTGTAATATTACATAGATGAGTCTTACGGCTGCAGTACCATCCTAATTTTACATAGCATGATAGTTAATAGGTGGCACAGGTACGGCTGGTACCTGATGGTTTTCGACATTAATTGTGCCATGTCGTATAGGTAGCAGTGGCACACTGGTTTATGTAGAGTGTCTGATACAATAATTATACATATTTGTTACATGGACATTGATTATGATTCCAGTAGTTTGGTCGCCGGCCTGAAGCATCTGTGTCCATGGAAGATCAGTTGGCGCTGCTGGATGAATCTGTGAGTGAAATTGAGTGTGTTAATATTATTTTCTTTGTGAATTGGATCATAGTGGTAGGTAATGTAAATGGGTAAAGAATATGCCTGAGTCCCGGTAGCGGCACATGCATTCGGTGTGGTGGTTGCATCCGGATAGGTAGCCTGTCAAGTGTGAGAGCGAGTATATAGTCATGAGTATAGTTTGGTTAGTTCTATTTCACTGGATCAGATAGTAATAAAAGTCATCTTTACTATACCTGAGGTGTCAAGTGGAGAAGTGTCTCCGTCACGGTCGCCGTAGTCTGCTGGAATTTTGTCGTTGTAGTCAACACCTCTATCTGGTTTTGAGAGGCCAAGATGGGTTAGCAGACGAAACATACAATGTTGATTAAAGTTTTCAGTAATACAACCATAGGAATCGCAAATATACTCTATGAGATTTAGGTAGAGCTTTAGTTACCTTCTTCTGGTACTGGAGGAAGCTGTGGGCTTTCTGGATCTTCATCACAGAAGGGAAACATCTCTATACAACAACAACAACAACATAGCCTCAAGCGAGTTGGGGTAGGCTAGAGTTGAAACCCACCAAGAGCCCTAAATCACGGTTCAGGCTCTTTTGGGTTTCATCTCCATTAAAGTGGCTAAGTTTTTATATTGGCTCGCCGCGCCTAACACAACCCTCTTCCTTTACCAGAGCTTGGACCTGCTATGCTAGGACACCAAAGGCGCCGCACCATAGGTGGAGTTAAGGGAAACATCTCTATGGATTTGAGAAAAAAGAGGGGCAAGTACACTGGTTTGAAAAGTTACAGACACGCCGGTGCTAAAAGAAAAATGACCTTAACCACAACTTCTATTGAAACTCAACATCGAAGGGAAGTATAGCATTCTCAGATGGTGACATTACCATATTCTTGAAACATTAGATCAAGAATGACCCTCCAAAGTTCCCGTACATGCATACAATTTAGACATAGCTTTCTTTTATATATAGTAATTTTACTTGGACACACATATTTTGGCAGACATTGAAAGATGTTGTTTCGTTTGACGTTGCAATGGCCTATGAGATTCCAAGTTCTGTATAGTAGCATTAGTGTTTTCTTTATATGAAGTGGAAATGAAAAAACAATATCCTGGTGAACTCCTGAATATTGTTTTTGTATCAGAAAAATGAAATAGCTAAGAACTGATTAATCATTGGTTTTGATTATGTAAACGATACTATATGGAACATGTACAATGACTCTAGGCTGCCCATTGAATTAGAAGACCACACCCAGTGTATAGAAATAGATATGAATTTGCATCGCCAGAAAAAAAGAATGAGCGGAGCAACCTCTCATTCTTGAAAGGAAGACAAGATTTAAGACACGAAACATTTTTTTTTTTGACGGTCAACGGGGGGAGGCGTTCCCCACCTGATTTATTTGATTGGAGAGGCTCTGAACGTCCTCATAATTTACAGATATAGTTTTTTGAGGAGGAAAAAACAACATCGAAGGATTGCCCCAGCATTAGGGCGAGAAGTGGCAGAACCACATACAACAACACAGCACTACCACCACCGAGACACATGAACTCTACGACGATGCCTCCAAGGAGGTGAACAACGCCGCAACGTAGTCATGACTATTAAGGATGGCCTTGAAAATGAGCCGGAGTATTGATTGGAAGATCATTAGTCAAGTTTGTATTAAAACTTGTGAGAATTTAAGTAGAAACAGGTAGAAATATTCATGTAATACATTCTCACAAGCACTCACCTTTCAGAGAAACCTTCCACAAACAGCTTTTTTCTGAAAAAAAGGATCCTGCAGGGTACAAGAAGAAAACAATTCAGTGTTGTTTGCACATGTACGGTCTTTTTTTTCATTGGTCTCAAGTCATGGAAATACATGAACAAGGAGAAAGACCATTTTTCGAAAAATTTGAATCATTAATCTATGCAGGAGATAACCTTTGTAAATTCTGATTGTATTGGCAGCATTTAGCAAGTGGTTAAGGCGTACCCAGTGCAGTTATCCAAGTGGTTAAGGCAAAAGCACATATTGCGGTGTGCTTTGTTGGACGCGACATTAGAAGATAAAATGGTGTCCTTGGAGTCCTGCAAAAATAATATGTGAATAATTATCATACAGGGAATCTAAAACACAATGAATGATACATGAGTAGGAAATAATGGAAAGTGCATGGAAGTAATGGATCCTTTACTCAGCCCTGACTATATAGTCACAATGAAGTACTGCAATGAAGAAAAGCGAATTGATCTACATAGAAGAATCTCCCGACAAAATCCCTTTCATACACAAGGGCCTCAGAATATGTTCAATCAGCTACACATGCATATCTCAACTACATTTATGGTCATGGAGATCATGGTAGTCTCCTCTTGTTTCAATAGGACTCTCGTGGATAGGTGGACAACCGAATAGAAGAAGCTTAGGAGAAAAATGATACACATGTAAATTTAAGTGGAAGGCGGCAGATGTCAACCAATGCCGGACCCTTTGTTGCAAGGCTCCGATATGTGCCTTCCGAAACCACAAGATATACAAAGGAGCAGCACCGTGTAAGATTGACCAGTGGGACTTTGTAAGATTGATCAGTGGGACTTTGTATATACAAATGTGCCTTCCGAAACCACATGATATACAAAGGACCCTTATTTTATCAGGCATAGCATATCATCCAACAAAATAATAAATAAATTTAAGTATAACATGAGACTGAATTTCAGTGGGTTCTGCAGCTTTAGTGTGAATCTGCTGAAAATGGCACATCATACTGCACTCCTATCAAATTTATTAGAGGTCATTAACTAATTTAGTTGATGTAATCAACGGCACCAGAAATCTCTCCGAATCAATCGCCTGAGGTATCTAGAAACATAAAAGGACAGGATAATAGGGGAATTGAATCAATCCCCTGTGGTTAGCAATGTAACGTACCTTAAAATTTGGCTCATGGCAGTTCTTCTGCTTGCGCCCACTTGGACCTTTATCTCTACAGGCACCAACCAAATGGCTCTGGAACTTCATTATTAGTCTGAATGACCATATGGCAATCAATCTGGATGATCACAAATGTACTATCAATAGGAGTGGATCATCGTATTTCTGTTATTCAGTAATGGAAATGGGGAAATTTTCTGTTCGAAAAAAATAGTAGTACATGAATTGCAGTTCAAGTAGAAAACATCTAGACTAAAATCAAGATTCTTGAACTGATACAAACATACATAGAAATCGATTCAGACATTAGGAAAACTGATAGACACATAGCGGACAAAATCTAGAAAAATGCAGATGTATTATTGTTTAACAATTAACATATAAGGACAATCTTTTACCTATCATAACCATTTTTGCTTTTCTCAACACATGCTTTAGCTTGGAAGACTTGCTCCTAGCATCGTCATCATCTTCTATGACATAAACCTTTTTTTTGGAAAGAGAGCTCTGTTCAGTGTGAGATCGAGAACGACTTGTTCAAGTTGCCCTGGAGCTAACCAAACAAATTCCTGAAGGGACATTTTACGCAGGTTCAAGCTTATCTATCCCAGACTTTTTTTCTATCCCATGCTCTCTGGTCACATACGCGATCTTCCCTGCTTACTACATGCTTCTTGTGCACATCAAGACCAATTTGACCATAGTACTGAAAAACTAAACTATGTGAGTATATAAATGATATGTGCATAATTTTTTTAAGGAGAGTATTCGCTTTTTTTTTCGAACTTGCAGGCAGACTGCATATCGTTATCTTGCAGAAGAGAAAAAAAGGGGGGCAAGTACCCTGGTTTGAAAAGTTAGAGACACACCTTTGTTAAAAGAAAAATGACCTTAACCACAACCTCTACTGAAACTCAACATCAAAGGGAAGAACAGTATTTTCAGATGGTGACATTACCATAGATCAACCTTCAGAGTGACCCATACATTCTGGAGGCATGGCACAAAAACTTTTACAGATGGTGATCATTACATTACAATAATGAATTTTTAGAATTTCCAAATGTTCATTTCATCATATCTTAAATTACTAAATATATACCCAGAAAAGACATGTTTGTTTGGTATCTAAATAAATTATGTAGGGAACAGGAAAGGGCAGCAAGTGTAATAAACTGAAGCATTACCATGACAAATATTTTGAATTACTTTTTGGCCTATTTCCAAGGTGAAAGGAAAAACAAAAGTGGTCTAACCAAAAAAATGTAATGCCCAAAAAGTCACATGCGGGCAGTCCACCTGTTGGGATTGCTGCAGGCTGACATGGATTATAGCATGTCGAGCAGCCAAATTAGACTCTGCTGTAGATATGAGTGACGGTAGTGACCCAACCGCATAACAAGCTGTGTGACGTAAAAGGTAAAAGTTAAGGGAACAAATATTATCAGGCAGATGGTAATGCCATGTTCTTGTTCTAGCATTGATGAGCTCGTTGTCTTATTATTACAAATGTATGTCATGTTCCTTTTCTGCTGCCTAATTGCCCCCATCCCCACCTTCACACACAAACAGGAGAAAACTATTCAGGTGCATGTTGCATGACCTGCATCTTCCGTGAGGAAACAAAATAAGATGCATCGTGTCCTTACAGAGCAATGAAAGGTTAGGCAAAAATGTTAATGCCACAACTTTATGACCATAAGAAATATGTAGATGGGTGTTTGAAATTATGTAATTGGACTTTCTTCCCTATTTTTTACCTCCATCAGGAACCAGCTTTAGATTATTCTACCTATGTCACTGCACTACATCACATGATGCTAACTTGCTTTTTAAGCTTAATGTGGAGATGACAGAGGCAAGCAGCAATGAAGCTGAATGCCTAATAGAGCTGTCTATTGGAGGACAAAAACTAAAGCAGTCCAAGTTTTTTTTTGTCACTGTATGTCACTCTCGTACCCCTGAAGTTTTAGTACTTTCAACTTTGTGTATACAAAACATTACAACAAAAAGTCAGTAAGAGGAGAAGTCACAGTATACATTTTGTTTAGCGAGCAGTGGGCAAAACATATCTTTCCACTATAAATGCTATATAGCCTAGAACAATACTATGTCATCGTCGTTCGGAGGCACAAACCCGAACCATATAAAATAATAAACTGAAGGCCAACCTTTTTCGTGTTCCTAGAGTGTAGCATTCGTTTTGTCATCCTGTTCCTATGACCTAGGAAGACAAACCTGAAAAGTTGGCACAAAATTACGAAATAACGAACATTCTAGTTACATATATATTTGAGTAATGTAGGATTTGTCGAAGGGAATTCATCCTATATATCTAGTCGACTAATTTGAAGAAGTTCACAATCGAATAGTAGTAATATATAGTTTTCCAATTTCATATCTAAGGACACCATGTGCACCAGGCAACAAATCCACATAGGCATCTAAAATGAACTGACCATAATCAATCAATGCAACGCTTTCATCCAATCTGTAAGGCATTGTCTCAGAGAGCACCTTCCTTGCAGAGTCTGAGTCATCCAATCTTCTTAGTGTGAGTCTGCAAACAGTAGTAGGTACAACCTTTGAGCTACAGGAGCATGTAGAGCATCATATCTGAATGTTACCTAGAATTATGGGGAAATATCAACCATTTGCAAGTCTTTTAACATTTCTAGATTGCTTTAAACTGGCAGCCACTATCTGTATATGTTACAGGTAAAACAGACGGTTTCCATCATTGCCTTTTCTAATCCACATTACCCAAACCAGGAAAGGAGAAAAGTACTACAACTTTTGTGCAGTGCTTATATATATATATATATATATATATATAGAAAAGAGGAAGAATATGACATGGCAATTGGCAACATAATAGATATCACTGGTAGACTATACAAGATTATAATTTCATATGAATGAATACTTTAGAGGTATGTATGCATTTTCTATGTACTATTATCCCTTGCTAACTCACATAGTCACATGCCGAAGTTCTTTTGCAACACAGACCGCCCCCAAACCTGCAAACAATGTGCCTTCCAGATTAACAATACATGGAAAAGTTATGCTGTGAGATATTTTCAATTTTTTTTCAGAGCACTAATCCTACATGTAAGGAAACTAAATCCACACATATAGAAACAGAAATGGTATACAACATACATGCGTTTTAGCAAAAAAAAAAAACACATGGATTTTTTTTTTGTATCTCTCTCCCTCTCTCTTTCTCACCAGTGACCACCGGCTCCGGCTCCGGCGACCGGCGAGCTCGGCGGCGGCGGCGGTGGATCTGTGATTTGTCCTTCTATAGAAAAAAATTGTGATATGTGATCTGTGGAGGCTGGAGGTAGAAGAAGGGTGGAGGCTGTTGGATCTTAATCCTATGGTACAAAAAAATTCATGTGTTGAAACTGCATAAAAAACACAGCCTCCACATATCACAAATTTTTTTCTATGGAAGGACAAATCACAGATCCGCCGCCGAGCTCGCCGGTCGCCGTCGCCGGAGCCGGTGGTCACCGGTGAGAAAGAGAGAGGGAGAGAGATACAAAAAAAAAAACCCATGTATTTTTTTTTACTAAAATACATATGTGTTATATAGCATTTCTGTTCCAGAAACAACGGGCGCCAACACCGGCCGTAACCCCACACAGCACATTGACACTTTGCACTTGCGACCTGTCTCTCGATTATCCTCGAACCCAACAGCACACTAATACAGTAATACGGGGTAGTATATGTTAAGTATTATGTTAATTTAATCGCACCCTGTAGTACATTGCATCTGACACGTACGAGGTACGACAGTACTGTACAGCACACACATTTCTTATGCTGCTCTCCGCTCACAGTTGAAATGCGTCTTGTTTTCCTCTACTAGGCCGTACGTTACCAATTTAAAATTTGAATTAGTTCAAGTCTGATCAAATCTAAAATTAGATGCTTTCTGGGTAAAGCTAGCACTCCAGTTTGCATTGCAGCCCAAGAAACAAAAAGAAGCTTCCGACTTGTTGCAGTTGCCCGTGTGACCCTCGTCAAAAGTCCACGGCCACGCGACCCTTCCTACTCCTACTACTTGTCACGCAAGCACAGCGACATCTGTTCTAGCAGGCTCGCTGAGACGCTGACACACCCGGCCCCACGCAGCTCCACCATAAATGCCACGGACTCAACTCGACCATTCCACTGGACTGAGACTCCAAAGTCGCCGACATCCATCCTATCCTATCCTACTCGCCACTCACCACGCCAACGAAGGCAACCAACTTTTCGTCGCCCGATCGCCCGAACCTTCCACTCCCTCGCCTCCGCCTCGCCGCCTTCCCGCCGGCCCACGGCTATGGATACGGCGATCGGCTCCGTCCCGGCCTCTTCCGACGCCGGGTCGCCGGCGGCGTCCGGGTCGGCCCCGCGCGACGCGACGCTGGGGTGGCGGCTGGCGGAGGTGGGCGCCCGGGACGTGTTCACGGTGCCGGGGGACTTCAACCTCACGCTCCTGGACGAGCTGGAGGCCGAGGCCGGGTCCACGGGGGTCCGCCTCGTCGGCTGCTGCAACGACCTCAACGCGGCGTACGCGTCCGACGGGTACGCCCGCGCGCGCGGCGGCGGGGTCGGCGCCTGCGCCGTCACCTTCACCATCGGCGGCCTCAGCGCCATCAACGGCGTCGCGGGCGCCTTCAGCGAGAACCTCCCCGTCGTGTGCATCGTCGGGGGGCCCAACAGCAACGACTACGGTTGCCTGATTTCACGCAGGAGCTCAGGTGCTTCCGGACCGTCACGTGCTATCAGGTACGAGTAATTCCTATCCTCTCCTTTTTTTTTTTTTTTGTGGCGTGGCGAGTAATAATGGAGGGGTCCCAATTCTAGACGTCTGCTGACGAGTACTCCTAGTACTGCATTACGTGTCCACTGTTGGACCCTACAACCTATGTCTCACGTGTGGTTATTATACTAGGTGAAAATGAAATGCTGCTTTTTCCTTTTTTGAAACGATGGCAACAAATTTTTCATGATTTTTATTAGAACTAGAGAAAAATAGAAAAAACGGATACAAGCGCTAGTCAGAAGAAAAGAGAGCGCTTCAGCCGAGGTCGAAAGGAGAACCGAAACTAGACAGTAAACCACCGAAAACTCCCAAACGAAAAAGAAACAGAAATGCTATACAACACGCATATTTTTTTTTTAAAGAAACACCCTCGTCGTCTGCGAAAAAATTGTTTGATCTGTGGATGTACGATCTTGTGATTTGTGATTGTCTGGAGGTAGAAGAAGGCTGGAGGTAGAAGGAGAATGGAGGCTATTGGATCTTAATTCTATGGTGCAAAATAATTCATGTGTTGAAACTACGGCCTTGTTTAGATGCAAAAAATTTTGCAAAATGACCACTGTAACGTTTTCGTTGTTATTTGGCAATTAATGTCCAATCATAGTCTAATTAGGCTTAAAAGATTCGTCTCGTGGATTTCGTCTAAACTGTGTAATTAGTTTTATTTTTTATTTATATTTAATGCTTCATGCATGCGTCCAAAGATTCGATGTGACGGGGAATGTGAAAAATTTTGCAAAATTTTTGGGGAACTAAACTGGGCCTACATACACATACTCAAAAGAAAACGGCTGAAGCGCACATAACTAGACACCGAAAGAGACAACTGTACGAAACTGGTCACCCTTCAGGTAGGAGCAGAATGTTATAGTCAATCTGTAAGAAAGTGCGGTAACCATATGATGCATATCTTTTCTTTAAAACCCCCTGGTTTGTTGACCACGACATATCTGTTTTCAGAGAATACCATTTGCAGCCATGTATAATTACTGCAAGCACAACTTTTACCGTGCATGGTATTTACTGATGAAACATCAATTCTGGACTTCTAGCTCTTGATTGATGCATCATGCATAAGTGACTTGTGAAATTGACAGTTCAAATGCTTACACTGGAGTGCCACAACATATGACATCCATTTATAGTAACCAAAAGTCCAAAACCCTTTCTACCTTTGGTAAATATTCCATGTTTCCTGAAAGCCTAATAAGACATGCTCTTGTGGTAAGAGAGAAAGAGGAAGATAATATTCATTCTGAACCTTTTGCTAAGGTATTATGTTCTTTGTTCATATATCGCAGGCTGTGGTGAACAGCTTGGAAGATGCGCATGAACAGATCGATACTCCCATCTCCACGGCAATAAAGGAGAGCAAGCCTGTTTACATTAGCATCAGCTGCAACCTCCCTTCGATCCCACATCCCACCTTCAGCCGTCATCCTGTCCCTTTCTTCCTCTCCCCAAGGTATATTTCCCCAAGGCAAAGTGATGAACAGTTTGGCATTGCTCATGCTGATAAACCTGTTCATTTTGCAGGCTATCGAACCAGATGAACCTGGAGGTAGCAGTGGAAGCCGCTGTGGCTTTCTTGAACAAAGCTGTCAAGCCAGTGCTTGTAGGTGGACCAAAGATGAGGGTGTCCAAAGCATGCAAAGCCTTTGTAGAGCTGGCAGATGCCTGCGGCTATCCCGTCGCGGTGATGCCTTCCGCAAAGGGGCTAGTGCCAGAACACCACTCTAGGTTCATTGGCACGTACTGGGGCGCTGTGAGCACTCCATTCTGTGCCGAAATTGTAGAGTCTGCTGATGCCTATCTATTTGCTGGTCCCATATTCAACGACTACAGCTCGGTTGGATACTCACTGCTCATCAAGAAGGAGAAGGCCATCATTGTCCAACCAGAGAGGGTGGTGATCGGGCGTGGCCCTGCGTTTGGGTGTGTTCTGATGAAGGATTTCCTGCATGCCCTTGCAACCCGTCTGAAGAAGAACACTGCTGCGTATGAGAACTTTCGTCGCATTTATGTACCTCCGGGCGAGCCACTCCCATCTGAACCTGGAGAGCCATTGAGAGTGAACATACTCTTCAAGCATATTCAGGCAATGCTGTCTGGCAACACGGCTATCATTGCAGAGACTGGGGACGCGTGGTTTAACTGCCAGAAGCTGAAGCTACCAGAAGGCTGTGGGTAAGCTCCTCTTCGAATCACGATTTGGCTGTGAAATTTTGTAGTGATACAAAATTCATCTGTCATTTTCTTCTGTACTGTTGGTTGGTGGGCGGTAAGTGGTACCGCTGATTTAGGCCAAGTAAGATAAAAATCTGATGGATGTTGTTCTGATTCTTTTACACCACTAGATATTGAATGTTGTCAGCCTCTTTACCACAATAAAGAAATATTTCATATTATATAGTAGTGATATCAAACTTTGGTTCAGCATGTTGAGATGCTTTCAGTCATCGAGTTAGTAACCAGGAGTAATTTGCTTTCACCAGGTACGAATTCCAGATGCAGTATGGATCAATTGGCTGGGCAGTGGGTGCAACTCTAGGATATGCACAGGCTGCTAAGGATAAACGTGTCATTGCCTGCATTGGAGATGGCAGCTTTCAGGTATGATACCAAACGATGGAAGTTCTTACATTTTCTATACCAATTCGGTTCCTTGAAAATATGTGGCAAGAGTTTAATTTGACTGTAATTCAGGTGACGGGACAAGAAGTGTCAACGATGCTCCGATGGGGGCAGAACACCATCATCTTTCTGATAAACAATGGAGGGTACACAATCGAGGTGGAGATTCACGATGGTCCTTATAACGTTATCAAGAACTGGAACTACACTGGTTTGGTGGAAGCATTCCACAATGGCGAGGGCAAGTGCTACACAGCAAAGGTTCGTAACTGTATGTTGTAGTACTGCAATTCTGTGGTCACGAATGCCACGCTACAACTGACATTATTTCGCATTCTCGCTCGCAGGCTCGAACTGAGGAGCTGAAGGAGGCACTGAAGGCAGCTCTGGGACCTAAGAAGGACTGCTTATGCTTCATTGAGGCCATCGTGCATAAGGATAACACCAGCAGAGAGCTTCTCGAGTGGGGATCTAGGGTTTCTGCGGCAAATAGCCGTCCACCAAATCCTCAGTGAGCGCACCAGGTCTCCTGAGTTCCACTGTAAATCGATCCTCTTTCTGGTGAAGTTCATATCAAGAAGTCTCGGGGAGGACATGCTGTCGATTTCTGAATAAACTATCCCTGTAATTCACTGATGTTGCAAGTTCTCGTGGCTACTTCACATAGACGATTTCAGAAACTGATCTTGTATAGTTGTATTGCTGCCAATAAATCTGAATCAAATTTTGTTGTTCTTCGTTCTGGCCTCTCTTGAAACTTTATAAAATCTCTTCGGTCAGTCCGAAGCCTGTCCTCAACTTCGGTGCGTAAGTTTCAGCCCATTCTCTCCAGTCTGGTCATAAGAGCTCTCTCTCACCAACATCTAAACCTTTTGCAATGGTAAATGGAAGAAAGGAGTTTCAATAAACGAAGGAAATCCGTTTCTCGAGTTAGTCCAACACGTGTACTTCGTATATCTAGCCCTCTCTGTTAGCAACTAAGTGCATTGCTCGTTGTAAAGGCCAAAAGGGGTACAACTATTAGGTTAGGCAGTAATTCTTTCCGATTGGGCCCAGTATATAAACAAATTTCTCACGGAAAGTGAAGTCACATCGTTAAGACAGCAAATTCTGGTCTTTGAAAGAAAGCAATTTTTTCTTTGATAGGAAGCAATTTTTCTCAACCTATGGGCAGCTGCCCATAGTTTTATATATAAAAAAAAGGCGTCGAAGAGTTATGAGCAATTTTGTTTTAAAGAAATTATGAGGAAATTCATGCATGATAAGCCCATTTGCATAGATGAATATTGGTTATGTGAAGTAGATTGCCTCTAGTTCCATGTCTTCAAAGTGAGTAACCTTGTTATTTTTTCCATTATTCTTTGTTATACCATTTTTCTGAAGAACAAATTTGTGCTTCATATTTTTTTTAGGAAGCAGGAGGGGAGGATACCCCCTATTGGAATTGCATTAGTGTAGAAAAAAACTGAGAGCTCTGGAAACACCAAATGCTCAGACAATAGATAGAGCAAAAGGTAGAGTATATATATTCTAGACAGGGAGCCAATCAAACTCAAAAGGTGTCACGGTCTTTCACGCAAACCCTGCAATGGCAAGCCAATCATCTGACTTTGGAGGCAGCATTTCTACATGGGAAAATTGGTTCTATAGCACCGAAAAAACTCCACTTCCGTAAAATACCACTGAAAGACGTTCGTCACGTAAAATACCATCAAAAGACAGTGCTGTTACCTCTATCTAGCATTCCGTCACGGTGGCACGCCAATGTCGTGAAATCTCCAAACGCCTGAAACAAAAAAAAAGAACGGGTCCTGGTCCCCCCTCGTTTGTTGCCTGTTCGTGACGATGCATAGGCGAGCTGAGTTGGGGGCACGCAAGGCGGCGCCCAGCGCACAGGCAAGGTCGGCCGGGGCGCGGCCACGGCCACACCGCGCAGCGCGAGCTCCGCCATGGAGCGTGATGCGGCGGTCGCGCCACGCAGGCGAGCTCAGCCGCGGCGCGTGAGGCGGCGACTGTGGCGCGCAGGTGAGCTTGGCCGGAGCACGAAAGATGGCGGCCGAGGCGTGCAGCCGATGAGGCGAGCTTGCCAGGCAGGGCACATGAGGCGGCGGCCGCTTCGAGAAGAAAAGCTCGGCCCAGGCGCGCGAAGCAGCGCCCGCTGCACGCGCACACGAGGGGGAGCTGTTCGCCGTGATGTGCGTGGGCGCGAGGGGTCCAGGAACGCGCTGGCAGGACGGATCGCGCACGATAGCCTCCACGGCGGCGGGGTCAAGCTCAACGAGGAGCCGCTGCTGGGCCGCCGCCTGCGCGCCATCTCCGCGTACGCGAAGCAGGACGACCGGCTGTACCCGATGCTCACGGTGCGGGAGACGCTGCTGTTCGCCGCCGAGGTCTGCCAGCTTGGGCTCGCCCGTGCCGCCGACACCATCATCCCGGGCGGCCAGTCCCACGAGCTCCGCGTGAGCGTCGCTAGCAATAGCAAGTCGTCGATGGCGCGGTGGGCGGAGAAGGCAGTGGAGCGAGAACGACAAACGACGTTGAGGACCCCCGTGGACACCGAGTTGTAGAGCCAACTAGGAATGCACTGATCCACCATCCGCCACTCAGATTCTTGGCGTTGGCCAGAGCTTGGAGTAGCAGCAAGATCAGAGCTGAGCCCGAACTTGCCGATGATGTTGTTGAAGGTACGGTGCGCCAACCATTGAGCGTAGTTGGGAGCGGGGATGTTGAGGAATGAGGATGACGGGCACGTGCGACTTGATGTTGACTATATGAAACACAGGCTGGAGGAGACGGGATAGGGACGACATCATCGGTGTCGATGGAAGAGCAGGAAGACGAGTCGCGAATCAAGGGGTCAAGCTCGATCGAAGAGGGGATTGTTGTCCACGGGTAGCAGAGGACAGCAGGTGGCGAGAGGCAGAAAACAGGATCACACCACGCTAACTGATCACCATGAAAGAGAGATTATAGAGGCAACAACACATTGTAAGCAGCACGACATGGGCAGCGTCGTGGCTGACCGTGGTGTGGACTGGACTGGACGCGCGGGAAAACTGTCTAACAGAAAACAACTGAACTATGCTACGCTTCAACAGATAGGTCAACTGTGCAAATCATTGCAAGGGCAAATAAACTTCAACATTATTCAAGGACAAATGATGATGAAATGTTAGAAGAAAAGAAATAACTACGCATCACCCTGTTCCAGGCTGCAGCAGGAGCGTGTGGAATCTCACACGTACGTGTCAGTCAAGCTCGGACAGGGGCAGCCGGTCGTCAGGCACCGGCAGGTCGTCCTGCTCTTGCTCCAGAATCCACCTCCCGGACACGTCGCGCCTTAGCCCCTTGTTCGCCGGCGCCGGCGTGTACCACCACTCCGGGATAGGATGTCTTGTTCACCAGCGCCATGTCTCGGGACGCTCGGCACCGACGGCACGACGTCGTGCCTGACGACGACGCGCAGAGCCCTGACGTCGCGCGACGTGACACCGTCGTAGAACGCCCTGTTACCGACGCGCGGGGCTCCGAAGGTGACGGCGCTGACGTGCACGTCCGGGTGCGCCACTGCGGCGTCCCGCGTGGCGAGCATGGCCAGCGCACCCCCGAGGCTGTGGCCCGTGACTGTCACCCGCACCTCCTCGCCGCGCGCACGGAAGTGGGTGACCAACCGCGCAAGCTCCTTGGTGGACGTAGCCCATCCAGTTGGCGCGGCCTTCCCAGGCGTCCTCGTGGAGCGGGCGGCCGAGCCAGCGCGGGACGTCAACATCGCTGGTGGCGTATAGGAAGGCGGTGGCGACGTAGCCGTGGCCCGCGAGGCCCAGCGCCAGGAGCAGGCGGCGGAGGTCGTGGACGCAGGTGCCGCAGTGCGGGGACCAGTGCCGGCGGTCGGACGCGTCGTAGGTGGCCTGCACGAGGTCGCCGTACTTGAGGAGCTCGTCGCGGAGGCCAGCGTCGAACGGGTCGAGAAGCGCCGACCAGTCGCGGCGCCGGGCGAAGGCGTCGGCGCCGGCACGACCATCGGTGATGATCGGATGCGACTCAGACTTGGCAGCGTCGCCGCCGGTGAGGTGGAGGAGAGCGGCGAAGGCGGGCATCATGACATGGGGAGGTCGCGGCGTTGGAGTTGGAGTCGGAGTGAATCTGTTGAGGGTTGCGGGACAGATAGAGCGATGGACAGTGCGCTGGAGCAGGCCACCACGAGCAGGTCGACGTCGCTGGTGCTGCAGTCGCCGCCTCACCCCACCCGTTCTTTTTTTTTCCTTTCAAGCGTTTGGAGGTGGATTTCACGATGTTGGCCTGCCACCGTGACGGAATGCTAGATATAGGTAACGGCACTGTCTTTTAATGGTATTTTACGTGATGAACGTCCTTCAGTGGTATTTTATGGAAGTGAAGCTTTTTCGGTGCTATAGAATCAATTTTCCCTTTCTACATCCACATGCTACAGTCACCCACACTACAGGTCTACAGCACACCCCATGCAAACCCTGGTCCCCGGGCCATGCCCATGTGGTTTTGCAGACTATTTCAGCACTAGCCACAGTTCAGGGTCCAAAATCAAATCACACACAGTAAAAGAAATCCATTTCGGGCACACAAAAAACACAATTAGCACTCACTCTTCATCTGAAGAATCTCCTACCATCTCTTACAGGCTTTAACAGTTCAGGAACTAGATATAGCATTCTATATGGACATAATCGAGTAATGTGATTCAAGAATCCTGTGCCGCTTGCTCTGAAAGGGTCTACTGCCGTATGCCGTTTCTGGGGAAGCAACCCTGGCTAGCGCCTGCCTGACAGCCTCCTTCAGAGACCTGAGGCTTGCACTTGGACCTGCACTACCACTGCCCCAGCCCTCCTCCTTGCACTTGCACAGCACGAACACATGCCGCGCCCTTCCTCCTAACGAGGTCATGTCCGCCCTCACCGTCCTCAGCCTCAGGCCATGGAACGCCTGGGCCAGCCCGGCGACGAGGTCCGGCCGGTCGTCGCAGCTGATCGAGGCCCTTATGTAGATAACCCTGTCGGCGCCGGTGTTGAGCTCGATGGAGACCTCGTCCGTCTCCGGGGGCAGGGTCGTGCTCTGGGTGGTGGCCTCGCTTGCTTCCCTCTTCAGGAGCTTCACTTGCTCTACCACTCTGGCAAGCAAGGTGGCCTTGTCCATCTGCAGTGCAGGGAGAGTGTAAAAGTAACGCCTTTGCTTAGAAGTCATAGCATTGTACTTTGT
This sequence comes from Miscanthus floridulus, assembly GCF_019320115.1. Lineage (NCBI taxonomy): Eukaryota > Viridiplantae > Streptophyta > Magnoliopsida > Poales > Poaceae > Miscanthus > Miscanthus floridulus. Next base: position 15,766,013 of record NC_089584.1, on the reverse strand, counting down.
CTTGCTAGAGAACTCCAAAGTGAGAGCCTGATGAAATATTGAAATGTGAACAAATGTGAGTGCAAAGGTTCCATTCATGTGGCTTTCTTGCAGACCTCAAACTTGTCCATAAATTATTCCCAAGGAGAGACGTTTGACTCGGCGCTATCTAACACTGAGATTATGGGTGGTGTAAGGATCACACAAAAAGAAGAAACGCTGGTAAAATATGAAAAAAAAAGCACACTGTGAAATTGCTCAGGTAGTGTTTCAGAAATCTTGCCAAATGATTCACACAAGTGAACCATTGAGGTGGAAGCTCACACCACAGACCTGCCTGGTGGTATCAGGAATCATGCTCCTGAGCGTAGCCAGATGAGCATTGATCCTCTCCCGGCGCCGCCGCTCGGCCTCGCTGTGGATCTTCAGGGCCCTCGCCTCCGTCGCGCTCCTCCCGGACCCCGACGACGACGACATCTCCGGCGGCGCTACCCTCACGGCCGGTGGAGCCGAGCTTGCCTGACGGGGCAGAAGAACTGGCCCTCCGAACAATGAAGGATCACAGTCATCGTATGGCTGCAGCTCCTTCCCTTGCAGAGGTTGGCATGCAGCCATTCAACCAAACATCACCTTTGCCTCCCTCACTTGCAGGTTCTTTTCACTGCAACAAGGAGGCCCAACGTGTTGAATTAATATTTGCACCGCGTCAACAGAGACTGCAAATTGGAAGAATTGATGCAGCAAGCATAAGGATCGGAATAACAGGAGATGAGATGCAGCAAGAAGATAGAGAAAGAGAGAGCTACCTGATGTTGCTTACAATAAGTTGTGCAACAACGTCTTGTCATCTCATTCTCTGGAATGAGTGATATGCATATGCTTGTGTGCGAGATGTGATCATCTTCTTATGATATGAGTTATGATAGATAGGCGTACTGCGGTGTGCAGTGTACTCTGCTTTTTACTGGCCAACCACTCTACATATATACTACTATCTTCGTATTCCTCTCTCCACATGTGTTCCCACTAGGAAGATGGATGATGTGTGCATGTATGAGTGTGCCATGAGTAGGATATGAAGAAAAAGCCTGCCAAATGGAGGGTTTTCAAGAGCCGCCTAACAAGTTTCAGTTCTGGTGACAAGGATGCACATGACTCCAGACTGTAGTCCTATGTTTGGTAACTCAAGTAAAGATTCTTTTCGCTGCTGTTAGGTGGAGTGAAAATCTGAAATATGTATGCTTGGAAGTTGGAAAGAAGCAGATGACAAGTCTATTAGTAGTAACCTGCAAAGAACTTCTGAAAGTATGGAAGACAGATCACGAGATTCCTCTTCTGGAATTGGGCGGCCATGGAAGAAAGTCTTCGCAATCCATTGACTACCGTTCCATGCTCTGCCCCACGAGTGAGAGCGACGCGATTAAATGACTGCTCATGAACTGTACGCTCCGACAGTTTCAGTCTTGTCATTTAGCTGCAGGCAGGCACACTTCCTCGTTTCCACGCTCCTTAACAAGCAACATCCCAGGAGAGGAGAGGCCTCTGTATCCTTTCAGACTGACTGGCTGATTTGCCTAGCTCGTTTTCTGCATATGATTCAGTTTCGAGCTTCACCAATCAACGCTCTCATCAGAAATTCAGAATGCATTGGTTCTGTGTGCTATCAGGATCAGAGAGTCGAAGATAGCACTGTTTACTCGAACTTATCCCCTGATAAACACTGATCTCTGTCGTCTTGTGCTGCCTAATTGTTTGTTTGCACCTGAAAACATGTGACACCAGAATTCAGAACCAGCACGGCTTTGAGGCTACTTGCAGAGCATTTTATTCAGACTGTTTAGAGATCTGGCACGGAGCAATTGAAATGGTTTAGCCTTTGACCAGTGAACAAGGATATGGACGAGGCCAAAACTGTGCAGGATTTAATAGAGAGGGGCGGTTCCCTCGGACTCCTTCCTTCCCATGGTATACTACGCCAATGCTCTGCATGTGAACCCGCAGGTCGACAAGCTGCCCAAGAAACCGTGGAGACGACTGTTTCAGAGCCGGAAATGACAAACGCCCTTGTATGATTTGTTTGTCCTTGTGTCAGCCTGCGTTTAGGCATCTGAATTTCATGTGTCCTTTACCGTGGCAACCATTGTCATTAACTGATTCGTGGAGAAATTTAATTTAGTATGCACCCAGGCCACGGTACAGTTTTTTTTTTTTCACTTTATCCTGTCAAAATCAGAAAACTTTGACTGTTATGACTTCTATAAGATGTTTCTTGTATGACATTAAACAAAAACTATACAATCATTTACATACCATTCAAAACTATATCTTACCTTTGTTATCATCAGCTTTTATTTTTTCTTCCCTTATGTGCCACAATTATCAAGTGAAAAACACAGTTTTACCCTTAGAACCTATGGAAGTTTTTTTTCCCTAGCCATTCAATCCTTCCATGTCATTGAACTCAGGAACAACTAATATGCATATATTGGTGTCCCTGATTTTGGTTTGCACAACATTCTATATTTGAAAAAAAAATGTAAAATTGATGGCGCTGGCAATGGCATCAAGGGATGAAAATGTCTAAATGGATGACAACGAAGGAAAGCTATAATTTTCAGTGGCATGCAAGCAGCTGAAAAGTATGATAGCATAGCAACGAGGGGAAGTTATTATAATTTGCAATAGCATACGAATGATGGGGCTTCGGATGGTATTGAATGAATTTGCTCTTACATCTATATATGCATATGATTTCTGTAGAACATTATCTTAATCTCGTAAATCTATTCTATTTTATACCTACTCTCTCCATCCACAAAAGAATGCAACTATGAGATATGTGTCGGTCAAACTAGTTTAACTTTGATCAAGTTTATAGTAAATAGTATTAGCATTTATATCTCTAGATACAATTATTATAAAAATATATTCTATAACTAATTTAATGGTATTTATTTTGTAACATGAATGTTAATGCTTTTATATATAACTTTAGTCAAAGTTTAAACTGTTTGACTTCTCGAAAAGCGAGATTTGCATTTTTTTGTAGGCCAAGGACTATATTATAGTAGAAAATCATGGTTAAAGTCACACCTTTAGAACCTCTATAAAATTGAAAAAATAATCAAGTATTTTTATATATAGAACCATTACATGTAAAGTTACACATCATGCTACTTTGTCTTTATTTGGAGCCGAAGGTGTTCTTTTTTTTTTATTTCATACAGTATTTTAGGGAAAAAAAATCTGATACTGCAATTATGGGGTTCATAATTTTTTCTTGAATACGCATAATGTTTGCGCAACTTTGTATTTAAGATCGAGAAATAGTGCATGTTACAACGAAGCGCCACGAACCTGGTACACTAGGAGGGGATTAGTGTTATATAATCGGCTCTGCCCTCCCTAGCAGAAGGAGATCGTGGCTATTACTCGCTAATCATGCTACCTAGCCTTCATTGGCGATCAGGCGCGTTGGTTTGTGTGGCGCCTTGCCCGCTGTCCTTGCTCTCCTTGTGAATCAGAAAATTCATTTGAAGCGTAAGAGTTGAGAAAGTAAATGTTCTTTTGCATCTTTTCCAAAGTCGCTCCTTCGAGCATCTCCAAGAGTTTGCTATCTCAACTTGGCATCCATATAATTTTGGAAAAACAAGAAAAAATAGCCTCCAACAGTTTGGCAAAACAACTTGGCATCAATAGCAACTTGGTAAATCTTCCCTCCGCGCGCACAAATATACGCGTGCGTATACGGCTTGGCATCCGGGGCTCTTCGTTTCTTAGCGGGGCTCTTCGTTCGCTTAGCGGGGCTCTTCGTTCGCTTAGCGGGCCTCTTCGTTTTGTTAACGGGTTTTTTTTATTTTACCAAGTCAAAAATGCCAAACTCTTAGAGATGGATTGTTTTTTTACTTGGTATATAATTTTGGGAGTTGGCAAATCACAAGATTTGCCAAGTAAAATTTGACAAACTCTTGGAGATGCTCTTATAGACCTCCGTTCTTGCAACTCCTATATGCTACAAACTTCCTCTGATTTGACTTATACCCCCACAAATACCAGCATTCAAAATGGCCGGAGTATTCACATATTAGTATTTATCTGCAAGGGTTATTGGTTTGAAGCAATATGGTGCCAAACTGAAGCTGACAGAGATATCCAAGGGTGATATCAATAACTCAGATTTGCTTGTACACAGTGCATGCATATCTATTGATGCCTACTTGTTTGGCTTGTTGAAGCAGCCTTTGTTGCTTAAGTTCAAACAAGGGGACCATGTAATCTCCGACCCATGATCTTTCCGGAACCTTAGGATCTTTTTGACGTTCTCTGTCTATGGCGATGAAAACTGGTGCTGCCTTCTGGACGTGCTAGCTAGAGTCACTTTTCTTTTTTGACATTCTTAACAGAGTTAGTGTTGTTTGAGACTAGTACCTTTTACCATCAAGTATTACCGATTTTTTTTAATTTGGCCTTTTTTTTGAAAAATATTCACGTTTACATCTTTGGACGACGTAAACTCGACTTTGGACCTGGGGATCGGCGCCGAGGTAACATGTCTCGACGTCATAGGTCGTGGCGCCGAGATTTAAACCCTATACCCCACGCTGTCTATTCTTCTTCTTCTTCTTCTTCTTCTCCTCTCTCTCTCTCTCTCTCTCTCTCTCTCTCTCTCTCTCTCTCTCTCTCTCTCTCTCTCCGCCGCACCGGTCACCGTCGTCCTCGCGTCCGGCCGCCGTTCCCGTCCTCGCCTTTGGCCGCCGCCCGTGCCGCCTCCTCCGGCTGCCGCCCGCCATAGCCCGGCCCCCGACCGCCTCCCCGCCCTCGTCGCTACCCCGACCGCACTTGTCGCCCCCTTCGCTGCCCGTTCTCCGCGAGCACTGGCGACGAGGGCGGCCCCCTACCGCTCCCCGGTGGGCTCGCGGGCCGGTGAGCCTCCGGGCCTTGCTCCGGGCGCCGCCCCTCCTCCGCCCCTTCGCCGCCCCATCGTCGGCCCGCACCTCCCCACCGTCCTCTACCAACAGCAAGTAAGTTTTTTATTTAGTTTAGGTAATTTAGTTATTTAGTTTAATTAGTTAGATAGATAGTTAGGTAATTTAGTTAGAGTTACCAAATGTAGTTAGCAAATCTAATTAGATAGTTAGATAGATAGTCAGATAATTAGATAGTTATTTAGTTAGGTAATTTAGTTACCAAATTAGTTAGGTAATTTAGTTAGTTGGCAAATTTAGATAGTTAGATAATGTGGGTAGTTATTTTTGTGTAATATACCTGTAATGACTTCCGTGTTGTGCATACTAACTCGAATGTCAGTTTTGTTGGAATGTAAATGGTGCCTCTGATATTCGATGATCGGTTGTTGTTTAGTGAGCTGCTTGGTAGGGTTTGTGATGAGCTTCATCACAATTCAAATGAGAATGTCATCTCAGTTGAGGGGTTACTTACTAGGATAAATCAGGCCGAATTTTTTGAGAATGCATATATAATAAGTCTCTTGCATAGCCATTTCTTGCATTGCAAGAAGCCGGGTGGCCAATCAAGTGGACCGGGAAAGGTCGAGATGTTTTGAGTTACGTGACGTGATTACTTCCAGGCAAGCCCATTAGGCCATTGGCATTAGGCCCATGTCCAGTGCTGTACTAGCGGAAGGAGGAGCTCGGCTGACAGGTGCCCTCCACGTCGGATGCATGCACTACGTGCGCATGGTAATATGCATGTAATTACCGCGACACGCAGGCAGTGACGTGCTCGCTCGCCGCGCGGTAAGCCCTTATCATCCTCACATGTGTCCGGCCAGCGGCAGGCGCAGGACGACACATGCCGATGTGGTCGTGAGCATGTTCGCCACGCTAACCCCTTCTCTGGCGGTAAAAGATGAAGATGAAGGTGAGATCAGTGGGTAAAAACATAACTTAGATAAGGGGACTTGCTGACATACCTTACCAAAAGGCAGTCGCGGCCGTGGCGCCGCCAACGAGGTGACCGCGACGTGTCGGTGATAAGGTCGGCGATGGGTAGTGCTCCAGTGGCGTCCCGATGGCGGTGTGGACATCCAATGTTGTGCAGAGGCGGCGGTGAAGGCAGTGGTACTTCCCGTCGCTCACAATGTATTCTTCTAGATCGAACTAGGGCTAGGAACCTCGGTGGGGCTGGTGACTGCGATCAACCTCTTGTCTCGAACCCTAGCCCCCACCTCCTTTACATAGTGTTGTGCGACGGGAGCCCACCAGCCAGGAGAGCGGCTGGGCGCCCCCGATCAGGGAACGAGTCAAGAGCCCAATTGACCGTTGGGCCAAATTGGTAGAGATCAACCTAACATTCTCTCCCTTGATCTCACCTTATGTCTTATACTTAACTTACTTTATCTTTTTCTCATTTGATCATAGATCAATGCATAGAGCGTGCATCATCGTCACGGTCAGTTGCCATTAGATTTAACAGCTACAATGCACCTCTCTGTTTTGAAACATATTCTTAACTAGGCCTTCAATATCCATAAATTATAGGCTTTCCTGTAAACCCATATCGACTGTGTGTTCTCTGAACGCACTTGGTGGTTAGCTTTTGTTAAGCAGATCTGCAAGTACTTACTTGGTACTTATATGCTCAATGCTTTCAAAATGATTATGAATTTTCTCCTTTTACAACATATAACTTAATGTTAATGTGTTGAGCAGTACACTTGACCTATTGTCTTAGGAGTTAACTACTTTAAATAGTTATTGTTGTTGACTACCATTATTAAATTTGGGTACATATTCCCTTAACCACTTTTGCCTGTTCGTGAGGCCTCATGACAAGCTATACTATGGTATGCATCATTGATGACATCACAACTGTTTCATTGGAGCTTTTCCACAATAATACTCCAACTACGAGTGTTAGCAACTACTGTGGATTTTACTACACATCTCGTCAAAACTTAATATTTGTACCCACAACTATTTGAAAGTACTTGTTCTTTCTTACTTAGCATGAGGCCTATGATACTTTGCAAAAATTGCAAGACATTCCTAACTCCATTCTAGTGATCTATATTAGGACTGGACTTCTACCAAAATATCCCGGATACGTAAGCTACGTCAAGGTAAGTTCTTACTTGTACATTCATTAAGCTTTCAACAGCTGAAGCATATGGAACCATATTCATTTAATCTATCTCATATCGGTTCCTAGAATATTGAAAGTTCCCAAATCTATTACCCTCACTACACCACAACACCAAAATTAGCGATGGACGGTCTGACGCTAAAAGTGGCTACAGCGACAGACAGTCTGACGCTAAAAAGTTATAGCGACAGACTTCTACAAACGCTGTAAGTCCTGTCGCTAAAAATCTTTAGCGTCAGACAGGACTTTTAGCGTCAGACAGTCCGTTGCCCTGAATATTTTTAGCGACAGATAGTCTGCCGCTACTCTTTAGCGACAGATAGCCTACCAGGACTCTATAGCGATAGACAATTTAAAGTTACAAATGTTTTTAGCGACAGATGGTTTGTCGACATCATTTAAATGCATTTAAAAAATAAAAGGTCATTTGGTTGCAAATTAATACAAAAGTAACATCATTGTGCACATTTCTCGTACAAATAGATTCATTCATGAACCTGAAACATAGATCCATCAACAATTGTCCACAATAATACAAATGTCACTACACAACTAAGATTCAACTTCAACAAACATACATACATCTTCACAAATTTGACCAAAACTTTACAACAACTCACATAGATAAGCTCACCATCTCATCTATTTCCTCTGGAGACAATAAGAACATCCTCCAAAACATAATGATCATAAGAAGGGACAAGAAGAACATCCTCCAAAACTTTACAACAGCTCAAGCTGCTTTAGCTAAGCAGATCATGGATGTAGATATACCTGTCTTGATTTCCACTTGTAATTCCTAAGTCTCTACCTGCAGTAAAAATTAATTCTTAGGCTATAGCTTAAACATTAAGTATGTGGAGTAGGGTGAGTGAGATTATATACCTTTGCTTGCATTTGTTTGGTGGATTCAGCGCCAACTGATGCTGCTTCAGAAGAAGCGATGAAAGCAGTCACAGGATCATCCCCAGCCTTAAGTCTCTGCTCAGCACAGTAATTTTATCAGATAACCATGGACAATTGTGCAGGAAGATAAAGTAGAATCAAGAAGTAACATGTTTCAGAACAGCAGAAGCAGAAATTAGGGCATCCAACATTGTGCGGTATCCTGCGCTAGCACCACCATATTTGCTAACAGCAGCAACGGACGCCTCTAAAGCATCAGCCCCTGCAGAAAAGCAGCAAGGTTTATTTAGTATGTAAAATTCATGATATGTGGTCAGAAAGATCAAGCACATTGCTTACATTTATTTGCAGTGACAGTTGAGCTCTGCTTTAAGCTTGCATAGGCAGCCTTGCAGCGTATGTCATACCTGGAGTATATTAGGAAATAGGAACTGTAAGTTTACTCCATAGTAATCATACATTCAATAAGGAAAAAATGGGCACCGAAAGCACAAATTATAATATCAGGAAAATAATACAGAAAAAGACACTGACTGGAAATGAAGTGTGATACAGTGATAGAACTAATGAGAATCATTAGCATCATGTATATGATTTCCACTGGACTGGAACCAGCGTTATATACTAAAGCTAGTAAAACCAGGTGGGAGTTCATATATCATCTTTTTATCACATGTCAGCAGCACAATTATCATATTTCTAATCTACATTTCAAGAATAAAAAACTTCTTGCCAATGATTTGTAGTGCTTTTAACTTACCCCTTTTTCATATCTTCAAGAATAGCTGTTGCACCTCTATACATCTGAAAAGAACAGCAGTGAATTACTCAATCCTAAAATAGCAGTAGTCAAATAAGCATTGAATTGAATTGGTAAACACAATTTAACTCACTGTGGTTCCACAGTCACCATTGCCCACTTTACTGTCCCATTCATTTAGGCTATCCTTGAGATTGATAATTGCAGTAGCACTTGCTTCAATAGCAGCCTCCAGGATACACCCTTGCTTGCTCAGCTCCTGAGATGGAGCAAAAATCTGCAGAAGAATAACAAATCATGATAACTGAGGGACTGCAAATGCATGAAAATTCTGTGAAAAGGGTCAATGACAACAGAGCCCACGGTTTGCTCTTGCAACGTGCTAAGGAAAACACATTAACTGTGGTTGATATATATTACTATCTAGTTAAATGATTCAGATGAAAGAGACAAGTACTTGGCGACAACTACAAACAATGCCAAAAGAAAATGGTGAAGGGGGCTGACCTAGAGATCATCAAACAGTGCTACCTTTTTGTATGGAAACCGTGAGTCATCAAACTCACGGTTTGATTTAGGATCATCAAACCGTGAGTCATCAAACAGTGAGTCGTCAAACAGTGCTACCTTTTTATTTAGGATCAGACAGTGAGTCAAAACTCAAGATAGTTTGATTTAGGATGACTCAAGGAGTTGATTTATTTTGGGACGGGGGCAGATTCATTGGGCTACTTTTCCATATAAAAAGGTAGCACTGTTTGATGACTCACGGTTTGCACTGGTCAATGTATTGATGTCCAGACCATCAAACTCACGGGGGCAGATCATCAAACAGTGCTACTCAAGATAGTTTGATTTAGGATGACTCACGGTTTGCTCCCATTAGTAGAACCAAGGTAAGAACATCTATGAGAAGGCATGTGAGAGAATTGAGCTACTTTTCTGCTCTATAAGATGTCCAGACCATTGTCCGAACAAAAGCAACTACTAAAAAAGTGAACTAGCTCAGGCCAAAAATACCCTGAATCAAACTCACTCAAGCATGACCCAGTTTCAAGCAACCGTCACTAGTGTTTAAGGCAAGCAATAGATGTTGGAACTAGGTAACTAATATTATCAGACTTTTTAAAGCTGAAATAGAAATTTGGGTTTTTTTCCTGTAACACAGTCACACATGCTAGTGCTAATTTCTAGACTGAACCTTTACGTGGCCCAAAGACTGATTAATTATGTAGTGCTTCTGTCATGTAGGAGTGCTAAGTTCAGATTGTAGGTTATATGATCTTACAGCCAAGGATAGTAATTTGAATTTGATGCAAGTAAATGTCCCAACTCCCAACCATTTTGTCCTCTATGGGTTAGTTAAGAAAATCTCAACACCAGTTAAATGTTTGTTCTGTTCTCTCGCCACTTCTATCATCTCTCTACTTCCTAACTCCTACAAAAACAACTGTACAAAAAAACAGACAAGGGCCAGGTGGGAAGAGCATTACATATTCTTGTATGACGATGCATTTAATCACAACACCATCCAATAGAGGCTAGCACATAGAAGTCAATTGCAAAACAACAGTTAGCTTGCATTGACATTTCATAAAACACCTAGATTACACGTAGTGGCAGCACAGAGCAACAAGCACAGAGCAATGAGCAGAGGATTTCCAGCGGCCAAACTCTAGATGCACAGTAGCAGCGACGCTAGGTAGCAGCAAGGGGATTGGGGGTGATAGGGAGGACAACCTCACCTAGATTCTCAATGCACGACGGCGCCAGTAGGGTAGAGGTACTCGAGGATGAGGCGGAACCGGTCTCCCTACCACGAGCGGCCATGGATCTGGCCTCCCTCGTACGAGCGGCTGTGGATCTGGCGCACAAGCAGGGCCCCTAATGGATGCTCAACGCGCCACGACTTGGTGGAGGGTGAAGGATGGGACTGGGCGGGGTGGTGCGACGGATGAGACTTGGTGATGCCTGCGGCAAGCCGAGAACCCCAAACCCTAACGAATTTGGTGCCGACACAGAGCTACAGATGATAAGGTCGACGAGCGGCGTCGGGATTGGCGGAGCGCACCAGCGGCAACCAGGCGGGTAGCGAAGGTGGAGGGTGGGAGCACGACACGTGGGTGCGGGATCCAGAGGCAGAGGGGGTTGGAGAGACTATTTGCCTGAGGTGAGATGGGAGAAGAGAGGGGGAGAGAGAGGAGAGGAGCGCTGAGCACGTCGGACGTAGGACCGAGGGGACGGGACGACTGGTTTTGGACTTGAGTCTGAACTTAACCAATCTACATAATTTTTTTTGGGGTTTTGCATTTTTTATTTTTTTTCACTGCCTTTTCTATTCCTAAAGACAGGTGCACCGGGCACCAATGCCAAATGCAAGTGGGCGCGCGAGCTAATGTAGGTGGACGCGTGAGCAAGGTGGGGCTCCTTTTTTTAGCGACAGACAGATTGATGCTATACCTGTTTTCAGCGACAGATAGTTCGACGTTAAAGGTGATTACCTATAGCGACAGATAGTTAATCTCTAAATGGAGAATTAGCGTCAGATTGTCTGTTACTTATCTTTAGCGCCAGATCATCCATCGATAAAAAAAAGGTTTCAGCGTCAGATGTCTGATGGTGATATGGTGTTGTGGTGTAGTGCCTTGACTATAGGAGCAGGCGTAGGTTTACTCGCATGCATACTTTATTTCTTTAGAATCTTTTCTAAGTATGCCTTTGCGATAGTCCTAATGCCCCTTTCTATCTTAGTGAATTTTAATTCCTAGAACCAATGACACTTCACCAAGATCATTCATATTGAAACTTGAGGACAAGAACTTCTTCTTCTCCAATGGTAGATTAATATCACTACTAGTGAGTAGGATATTATATATACACAGCATGTGAAAAAAGAATTTTCCATTCTTGAACTTCGCATAAACGCTATTATTCTTCTCATTTTCTTTAAACCCAAACTTTCTTATTGTTTTATCAACTTCAAATACTACTGTCTAGAGACTTGTTTTAACCCATAAATGGATTTCTACAGGTGGCATCTCATATGTTCTTTTTCTTCCACGACAAAACCTTTGGGTTGTGCTATGTAAACGTTTTTATATAAATCCTCGTTGAGGAATGTCGTCTTTACATCCATCTGATGTAACTCTAAATCGTAATATGTCAATAACACCATTATAATTCTAAAAGAATCCTTACATGAGACTGGAGAGAAAACTCTCATCATAATCTATTCATTCGCTTTGCGTAAAGCCTTTTGCTACAAGTCATACTTTATATCTTTCCATATTTTCTTTGAAGTCACATTTTATCTTGTAGACCCTTTCACAGCCTACTATTTTGACTCCATTAGGAATTTCTTATAAGTCCCAAACATCGTTGGTATTCATCGAATTCATTTCAACTTCCATAGCTTCTTCAAATAAGGTGGGATCACCCTCCATTTGAACTTTCTTCACTAACATAGACTTTATAGTCATCAGAAAAACTAGTTTACTAATTCTTTAAGACTTTTTGGGGCCTCAGCTACTGGCACTTTTATATGAGGCTATTGTTGCTCTTCATTGCCAAGAGGCAATTGATTCTATTGGCTCTTATATCATAAGATCCTTGTTTACATTATTCATCTTCTTCGAAGAGCTAACAACAGGTGTTGTATAAGTTATACAACATCAACAGGTATTGAGAAATTTATTGTTTTAAATCACTAAAGTGGGCACACAGTCCCGCTTCTCTTCAAGTCATAGGTCTCTACATACTGTGCTCCCCTAGATCATCCCATCTTATATGAAGATAGTGCATCCTCAAATTTCTTATTTGGGTTTAATCTGTTAAAACTTTATATGTCGCTTTAAGCACCGTCTTAATATCTTTGAGGCTGACTACGCTATCTTCCTATCGGAACTTTAAAAAAGTCCAAGAATTTAGTTATTTCTCTACTTAGGGGTATCGTTATTGTGACCGTTGTACTCCTTTGATGGTCACATTCATCTTAATTAATCTTTATCTCACTCTTAATGAAGAGTACCTTTCTTAATTGATCTTAATTCATACTCTTAATTCATCTCACAATTCTTCCCCTCGAAATATGGCTTGAACTATACTACCATAATTTCGAGAACTATTTAGAAAACTGTGAACAATGAGACACTTATGACTTACTTCATTCACATGATTATGCCATGTAAATAAAGTTATTTCTTGATCCGTATAGGAGTACACTTTCCTCATTCCACTTTAAGAACTCGACGTGGTCTTTTATTAATTGTACTTTTGCAAGTCACTTGTATCTTTTTCTTGTCCTTTGATTAGTATTGACCATGACGGTGCATTTCTATTGTGCCATGGTCAATACTAGGATAGCATAAGAGCTACCCAAACTTCTCTCGCTATGCGGGATAAAAAAAACATATGAGTCATCACAAAACTTCTTCCGCCATGTAGAATTAACCAGCATAAGTACTATACCAAACTTCTCCTCCATGTGGGATAAATCTATATATAAATTACCGTAACAAAAATCTTAATTGATCTTAATTCATACTCTTAATTCATCTCACAATTCTTCCCCTCGAAATATGGCTGAACTATACTACCATAATTTCGAGAACTATTTAGAAAACTGTGAACAATGAGACACTTATGACTTACTTCATTCACATGATTATGCCATGTAAATAAAGTTATTTCTTGATCCGTATAGGAGTACACTTTCCTCATTCCACTTTAAGAACTCGACGGTGGTCTTTATTAATTGTACTTTTGCAAGTCACTTGTATCTTTTTCTTGTCCTTTGATTAGTATTGACCATGACGGTGCATTTCTATTGTGCCATGGTCAATACTAGGATAGGCATAAGAGCTACCCAAACTTCTCTCGCTATGCGGGATAAAAAAACATATGAGTCATCACAAAACTTCTTCCGCCATGTAGAATTAACCAGCATAAGTACTATACCAAACTTCTCCTCCATGTCGGGATAAATCTATATAAATTACCGTAACAAAAAATTTAGTCATGATGATAAAACATTCATTTATACTTTATTTTTCAATTAATCCTTCTGTCGGTTACAATTTAAATCAAAAAATTAGTAAACCTAACCAAAACTATCCTGAACTAGCCTCACCCAAGCATTTTTATTCACATACCCCCAGCATTGCAGCCATTGGCATACAGCCGAGTGATCTCGTCGGTTAAAAAAAATAAAACTTACAAGATGCTTCTGCATCAATTCTACGTCATCGTTGGGCAAAAAATAGAATTAATGCATAAAACTCATAAATTAACTTGAAAGACATAACTACTCTTCAAAATTATATTCTTCTGTTGGTTCAAATTTAATTAGAACATAATCAACATCATGTGCACAGCGAAACATGATGATAAAATACATTTTATTAGTTTAGGAGCTTTCTTGGTCTTTATCTACTCTCTGAAAATTTGACCATGTTGGTGTAAATTTTATCAGAGATTTAAACTTCAACCTTAAACTCATTGTAATATTGTTATTATCAAATGTTGGTCAGAAAATAATAATACCATAATTTCACATAAACAAATCGGACTACTCCTCTAATTTAAATTTTCTTGTTGGTTCTAAGTTAATTAGAGGATAAACATAATCATAATTTACTAAAAGTAACTGCTCTTCAAATTAAATTCTCCCATTGGTTCGAATTTAATTAGAAGATAATCAGCATTAAACTTTGCAGCAGAAACATGAAAAAAATTCTTTATCAACTTTCCAAAAGCATTTCACTGTACTCATCTACTCTTGAAAAAAATTATTTCGTTGGTTCAAATTTTGACAGAGATTTAAACTAAACAAAAAAAAATCATCAAAATTTGCTTCTGAAAATAAATAAACATGACTCGATATCTACTGTTCATTTTGCCCAGCTGAAAGGTCCTAATATGGTTAGAGGGGGGTGAATAGCCTATTTAAAAATCTACAAATCAACTAGAGCAATTTGATTAGTATAACAAATAGCGTAATGCAAACTTGCTCTAGCTCTACAAGGGTTGCAAGCCACCTATCCAACAATTCTAGTTGCAATGATTACTTAGGCACACAAACTTGCTATGTAAATACTCACTAAGAGCTCTCAATCTTGCTACTCTAAAGAGCTCAACTAGATGAATGGAAATAGTAAAGCAAGCTCTCAATTCTAATTACACTAAAGAGCTTGTATCAACTAGTTTGTAAGAATGTAAATAAGTGAGTATGGTGATTATACCGACGTGTAGGGGATGAACCAATCACAAGATGAATATATAGCCAATCACCGGGAGAATGCCAAAGACAAGAGACAATCGATTTTCTCCCGAGGTTTACGTGCTTGCCAACACGCTACGTCCCCGTTCTGTCGACCAACACTTGGTGGTTCGACGGCTAAGAGGTGTTTCACAAACCTCGTCCACACGATAGGACACCGCAAGAACCAACCCACAAGTGAGGTAACTCAATGACACGAGTAATTTACTAGAGTTACCTTTTGGCGCTCCATCGAGGAAGATACAACTCCCCTCACAATCACCGGAGATGGCCACAAACAATCACCAACTCATGCCAATCCTCCACCGCTACTCCAACCGTCTAGGTGGTGGCAACCACCAAGAGAAATAAGTGAAATCCGCAGCGCAACACGAATACCAAGTGCCTCTAGATGCAATCACTCAAGTAATACACTGGATTCTCTCCCAATCTCACAATGATGATGGATCAATGATGGAGATGAGTGGGAGGACTTTGGCTAAGCTCACAAGGTTGCTATGTCAATGAAAATGTGCAAGAGGGTGAGCTACAACCGGCCACAAGGCTTAAATAGAAGCCCCCATGAAATAGAGCCGTTATACCCCTTCACTGGGCAAAACGCGCTCTGACCGGACCCTGGACTCAGCGTCCGGTCTACTGATCTTTGCCACGTGTCACTTTGAGTTAAAACTAAACTGTTAGATCTTAATGGGCTAAGTGCCGACCGGACGCTGGAGCCTCAGCGTCCGGTCGAGTACAGTAAGGGTCTAAATTTGTTTTTTCCTCGACCGGATGCGTCCAGTCCACCTCGATCGGACACAGCCCAGCGTCCAGTGTGTATATCCTAGCTACTGTACCGCCAGGTCAGCGCGACCGGAAGCAGGCAGTCAGCGTCCGGTGCATTCGGATCCAGCGTCCGGTCACTAGACCAACGCACGCACCCTCTGCTGCCACTGACCGGACACACCGGTCCAACTGAGGCCAGCGTTCAGGTCACTTGCAGTGACCTCCAACTTTCTATCATAGGGCGCTGGTGCACCGTTGGACTGTTCGCACTCTACGGGCGGACACTCAGCCGGTGGAGTTTTTTTACCCTTGCACCTAAACTTCACCACCCTTGATCAAATGTGCCAACCACCAAGTGTATCACCTTATGCACATGTGTTAGCGTATTTTCACAAAACATTTTCAAGGATGTTAGCACTCCACTAGATCCTAAATGCATATGCAATGAATTAGAGCATCTAGTGGCACTTTAATAACCGCATTTCGATATGAGTTTCACTCCTCTTAATAGTACGACTATCTATACTAAATGTGATCATACTCACTAAGTGTCTTGATCACTAAAATAAAATGGCTCCTACATTTTATACCTTTCCCTTGAGCCTTTTGTTTTTCTCTTTCTTCTTTTCAAGTTTAAGCATTTGACCATCACCATGCCATCACCATTATCATGATCTTCGCTATTGCTTCATCACTTGGAGTAGTGCTACCTATCTCACAATCATCTTGATAAACTAGGTTAGCACTTAGGGTTTTATCAATTTACCAAAATCAAACTAGAGCTTTCACCAGCCCGTTGAAACAGTACGTGGCCCAGCGGCAGCCCAACACGCCGTGCGCGCCCACTCCCCCGCGCCCAGGCCACAACCTAGGCCAAGGCCGGGAATCTCCTTCCCCACCTGGGCCAAATCTAGCCCGTGCAATCTGAGCCATCGATCTCGAAAGAACGGCCATCCGCATGCCTTTGTGGAACAAAAACTATGACCTGGCTGCTCCCCTGAAAACCCTAACTCATTCGTTCTCCCTCCATCTTCTCTCCTCAGTGCTCATCGCGCGGCACAGCAGCAACGGCGACCCAAGGCTGCCGGAGAAGAGAAGGTCACCACCGCCGTAGGCCCCCTTGCTGGCACGCATGTTCGCCCGAGCGTGAGCGCGCCATCGTTGAGCGTGGTGCCCTCGGCCGGGGCTCGCGCACATGACGACTAGCGTGGCTCAGCCGTCTTCCCGCGTGCCAACAAGGCGACGGCGGGTCCTTCTTCCTGCGCAACGGCGGTCGCAATGGTGGGGAAAGAACCCAGGTAGGTCCCTTCCTCCTCTACGTTCTGTGATCTAGGGTTAGGGTTTGGGAAAAAACTTAGAAATTTTTGAGCTCCTTCTAATTTCTTTCACCTTTCTACCCCAGACTCAAACTAGCCACGGTGGTCGTCGATGATGGTGAGGAAGACAGCCGTCGGAGCAAGTCTGGCTCCCCTTCCTCCTCTTCTTTTCTCGCTCCTTGTCCCTTCTGTTCTATCCCCGCATGGAGCGAGTGAGATCTCGAGAGGTGGCCCATGGACGAAGGAGGACAACGGCACCGCCACGAGGCCTCTTGCTGGCATGCTCGCTCACCCGAGGGTGAGCGCACCGCCGTCGAGCGGCCGTGAGGTGGTGCCCTGAGCCTTGGCCCGTGCACCGGTGAAGCAACGTCGTGTGGTGGCTCAGCTTGTACTTGCCACACGGCGCCATCCAGCGCCGGGCGGTGGCGGCCAGCAGGTGGGAAAGGTAAGTCCCGCCGACCCTCTTTCTTTTGTCACTTAGGGTTGGGCTAGGGTTGGGGTTTCAACCCGATTTGACTCAATTCGTTCATCTCCTTCTAAATGCTGAAAACTGATACTACCCCAGGCTAGATCTACAACCTAACCTTGTTCTGATACCATTGATAGATATCTTGGACCATCTAGGCGTAGATCAATAGGTAAAAACATAATTTAGATAAGGGGACTTGCTGACATACCTCACCAAAAGGAAGTCGCGGTCGTGGCATCGCCAACAAGGTGGCCACGACGTGTCGGTGATAAGGTCGACGACGGGTAGCGCTCCAGTGGTGTCCCGGCTGCGGCGTGGACGTCCGGCGTTGTGCAGATGCGGCGGTGAAGGCAGTGGTACTTCCCGTCGCTCACAGCGGGCCCTTCTAGATCAAACTAGGGGTAGGAACCTTGGTGGGGCTGGCGGCTGCGATCAACCTCTTGTCTCGAACCCGAGCCCCCACCTCCTTTACATAGCGTTGCGTGCTGGGTGCCCTCGATCAGGACACGGGGGGCCCAATTGATCGTTGGGCCAAATTGGTGGAGAAAGGGGTCATGTCGCTAAGGCTTGCTTGACGCGAGCTGTGTATAAATACGGTGCCGATCGAGTCCACTCGGAGCAGCAAGAGTGAGCTGAGCTCAACAGGTAGTAATAATAAGGTAGCTTGAAGAGTTTGCGGTGTGTGTTTGTCAGCGAGAGCGGCCGGCTAGCCGCCGCTGGTGGTGGGGTGGGGATAACAATGGCGTCGCAGCAGGCGGAGAAGGCGGCGGAGCTGCAGGACCCCGAGATCCGGGTGGCGCTGGACCGCCGTGTCCGCGAGGAAGGCGAGACCGTCGTCAAGGGTTGCACCGGCGGGACCAGCCTCGAGGCCTAGGAGCGCCTCGCCGAAGGTACGACGCGCGCCCACGTGCACGCTTTCCTTCGTGATCGTCGATGCAGGACGTAAGAAGGGAGGGCGAAACCGCACGGCGGAGTCCGGCAAGGAGCGCGCCGAGAAGGAGGGCAGCGTGCTCATCGAGCCTGATGAGAAGCAGCTCCAGATGAAGGACATCGGCCGCAACTGATCATCATGCATATCGCTCCAGTCGTCCATCGTCGTTGACCACCGTAGTAGTAGTACTATACCACCATGTACCGGCCGGCGGGCCGTGATACACTACCGGACAGAGCATCTTTGCCGAGGGCCACGCCCTCGGCAAAGAACAGCCCTCGGCAAAGACTCTTTACCGAGGGCCAGACCCTCGGCAAAGACAAGCACACGGCAACAATAATTCTTTGCCGAGGGCTAAGCCCTCGGCAAAGGGACGGCCCTCGGCAACACCGCCTGACACGACTTCTATCCCCTACCATCAATCTTTGCCAAGGACATCACCGTTAGGCCCTCGACAAAGACTTTTTAACCATTTTCGAAATTTTTCTTTTTAAAAATTCTTTGCCGAGTGCCCGTGGCCCAGCACTCGGCAAAGACAGTATTTGCCGAGTGCCAAGCTGGCACTCAGCAAATTTTCAGTTTTTTTTACCCCAAATTTTTTGTTGGGCCCGTCTACATTGTTTACAACTTCATGTTCAAATTTGTTGCTTTTTCTAGTTTTTTTGTTATATTTGGTTGATTAATTTGATTATGTTGAATTTTTATATATAATTCAAATTTGAACTGCAAGTGCATAGAATATTATAATCTAGTGCTTCGAAAAATGTTATTCATGGTATTTTGTGTATGTTGAGTCTCTATCCACGAACTCGCATCAAATTTCGCGCATCTTCTTCACGTAACAAGACGAGTCATTTGTCGAAAAAGTGTTTTAAAATTATATAAAGTCCACACGAAGTCCAAAAATCACGAAACTTGTCGAGGTGTCATGTTATCGCATGTGTAGGCTCTGGTAAAAAATTGAGAATATTTCGAGCAAGTTGCGATGTCAGATGCATAAAACCTAGACATCTCCACGTCGCAAGTTGCTCAAAACTTGTGGAGATGTCTGGGTTTTATGCATCTGACGTCGCAACTTGCTCGAAATATTCTCAATTTTTTACCACAGCCTACACATGCGATAACATGACACCTCAACAAGTTTCGTGATTTTTGGACTTCGTATGGACTTTATATAATTTTAAAACACTTTTCCGGCAAGTGGCTCGTCATGTTACGTGAAGAAGATGCGCGAAATTTGATGTGAGTTCGTGGATAGAGACTCAACATACACCAAATACCATGAATAACATTTTTCAAAGCACTAGATTACAATATTTCATGCACTTGCAGTTCAAATTTGAATTATATATAAAAATTCAAATTAATCAACTAAATATAACAAAAAAACTAGAAAAAGCACCAAATTTGAACATGAAGTTGTAAACAATATAGGCGGGCCCAACAAAAAATTTGGGGTCAAAAAAACAAAAAAAAACTGAAAATTTGCCGAGTGCCAGCTTGGCACTCGCCAAAGACTGTCTTTGCCGAGTGCTGGCCCGAGGGCACTCGGCAAAGAATTTTTTTAAAAAAATAAAAACATCTTTGCCGAGGGCCCTGGATCCGGGCCTTCGGCAAAGACCTAAACCTAAAAAACCGACGTCGGCCCAAAATCCCCAAAATCCCTCTTCTTCCCTCTGGCCCGCGCCCGCGCTCGGTTCTTTACCCCCGTCGCCGCTCACCTCGTCGCCCGCCCGCCACGCCGCTGGCCGCCCCGCCTACGCACCGCCCTACGCCTGGCCGCCCCTCCCCCGACCTCAGCTCCCACCGGCGGCCGCCCCGCGCCCCACGCCGGCCCCCCTCTTCCACCCTAGCCACCACCGCCGATGACCTCCTGTAGCTGCGCCCGGCCGCCCCGACGCCTGCCCCCGGCGTCCCGCACTGCCCGCCCCTGGCGTCCCTCACTGGGCTCCCCCGGCGTCCCTCACTGCGCGCCCCCAGCGTCCCGCACCCGGCACAGCCATACTTGGGAAGCTGCGCGGCCGGAGCAAGTCCTGAGCGAGGAGCAGTGTGCCGCCGAAGCACCCCGTGGCCAAGGCCAAGAGAGCCGCCGCGCGCCCGCCCACACCAAGACCGAGAGCCAGCGCGCCGATCCGCTCCCGGTCGACAAGGTACGCCGTCGCTGCCCATCAATCTATAGTTGCTGAACTGCTGGTGGTGTCGCCCCAGTGGTGAAAAAATAAACTTATATTGTCAGATGTGTATTTAGACTACTTGTGCATGAAACCTTTGAATCCTACTTACAGTATTATATCGATTGTCAAATGGAATTACACTTTGATCAGTATTGCTATGTTGTGGCCCAACAAACATCTTAGAGTTTGTTTTTTAAGTAGCCTGGAAATATGCTGGATGTATGAAAAAAACACAAGAATACCAGTTTGAGCATGGTACTTAGTAGTCCACATCCGAACATATGTATGTAGTTCTTTGAAGAATGAATGGAGAGTGGTTAAGTAAACAGCTGGTACATAGTCGGTGCCATTACATAGCCATAGTAGGCTACTTGTACCTGAAGCTACGATATGATATACAAAGATCAGTTCGAGCGTCATTTTTTAAGTAGCCTGGGACTGTTCCTATATACATAGGGTGGATATGGTAAGGGAACGACGGGTGCCTTTGCCGTTGGAAATATAACCATTCGCATGTCTTGAAAACGCTGGAGCATGTCTTACTCGCAGGAGGCTGCACACCCGGGCGTGGAGGTCTCGGAGTTCTCTGTGTGGGCTATGTCTCACATGGGCAGGGCGTCTTCCTCTGTCTCCTTCGACCCGTCTGCCCCGCGCGAGGTGTACTCCGACCCGACCGTGCACACTAAGGTCCAAGAGTACACCTCAAAGGTGAGGGAGGTCCATGGAGAAGATTACGATGTGCGCACTGAGCCCATTGATGCAGAGACCATCATGAGGCTAGGAGGAGGCAAGAAGCATGGGCGGCTGTGGATTGCAGACGGCGCCATCGACTCCGCCACTATTCCCTCTCTCAACATGCTCCGAGCACGGAGCACGAGCTCCAGCCAGCCCATACGCCCACGGCCTACTCCGTCACTGTAGCGGGTCGACGCTCTCGAGGTACGTCCTGTTTTACTCGTTGTATGTTCATCTTTGCACACCTCAGTTACATTTGTATTACTGAAACATTGAAGTTTGTATTGCAGGCCGAGCTGCAGGCCCAGAAGCTCGTGGTCGAGGCTCAGAGCGCGCAGATGCAGGCCCAGAGGGAAGCGTTCGCGGCCAGGAGAGGAGGATGCAAGAAATGGAGGCCTTCATGCGGAGTGTCCAGCAAGGGGGTGTACCTTTGCCGTTGGCAACTCCTCCACCGCCTACTTCTACAACCACTCCTGTAAGAATAAAAGTTCATTCTTACTAGATGCTTCCTTGACATACAACCATGGTTGACATACAAACTTACTAGATGCTTGACATAGAAACTTACTAGATGCTTGACATAGAAACTTACTACATGCTTGCACTAGCTATGACATACAACCATGCTTGACATTCTCAATTTACTAGATGCTTGACATAGAAACTTACTAGATGCTTGCACTAGCTATGACATACACCAATGCCTCACATAGAAACTTACTAGATGAATCTCACGCATGCAACCTCTTATCCTTTTTGCAGCCTCCGTCGGCGGGTTTGAATAACCCCGCTCATGCGTCACCGAATGATGGAGCCTTTGCTTCACCATCGTGTCATAGGCCGCCTTTTTGAGGAGTTGTGCTTCGTCATGTGCTTGGACTTGAGCTTCACTTGTGGTTGTGACTTGTGCTTGGACTTGATGGACTGTGGTTGTGAATTTGTGACTTGTGGTTGTGATATTTGACTTGTGGTTGCGATATGTTGTTATTTGAGTTGTGGTTGTGATATAATGTGTGAAAATGGTTTCGTTGTGATATATATGTGATTATTGTGATGTTTGTGATATATATGTGACATGTGATATATATTTGAACTGCTTGTGTCAGTGGAATGCAAAAAAACAAAAAAAAATTGCATTTTCGGTTGATTTGCCGAGTGCAATGGTCATGGCACTCGGCAAAGCTGGGAAACTTTGCCGAGTGGCAGGACATTGCACTCGGCAAAGATTTTTTTTTTAAAAAAGCAAAAAATCTTTGCCGAGTGCCAAGCTGGGGAGGCACTCGGCAAAGAGCTTTTTAAAAAAATAAAAAATGTCTTTGCCGAGTGCCTTACCGCCGTGGCACTCGGCAAAGAGTTTTTGAAAAAAAAATAAAAAATGTCTTTGCCGAGTGACTGGCCGCCGCGGTACTCGGCAAAGAGTTTTTTTAAAAAAATAAAAAATGTCTTTGCCGAGTGCCCTAACTGTCGGCACTCGGCAAAGGCGCCGTCAACGGAGCAGCGCCGTTGACGGCTGCTTTTATTTGCCGAGTGCCACCGTTGGCACTCGGAAAAGGATTTGCCGAGTGCCCGACAAATGGCCCTCGGCAAAGAGGCTCTTTGCCGTTAAATTTTTTTTCCGAGGGCTCTTTGCCGAGAGCGGTACTCGGCAAAGCCTTTGCCGAGGGCTTTTAGGCCTTTGCCGAGTGCCCTGGGCCCTCGGCAAAGAGGGCGCCTCCAGTAGTGGAGTATATATATACGTACTATGCGTGCGTAGGTACGTGTAACCTAGTCCTAGTTATTATGGTCGGTGTATAGTTGCTACGAGCATGCATTCTTGCGTGTAACGGTCAAGCAAGGGCGGGCTACAAAGTTTTGTTCTTTGCATTAGTTGTAGCCATATAGCTAGCGCCCATGTATGGTAGGTGTCGGTGTTTGTATCTGCTAAGTGCCACTAGGAAGCACCCGTCTGCTGCAAAATCTTGGTGCATGCGCATGCATGCCAACAAGGTTTGCAGCAGCCTGCTTCAGCCCAATATATAAAATAAAAAAAACTGCAACTTTGGTTGTCACTGTACTTGTATTACATTAATCAGGAAATGTTGAGCCACATACATCAGTGTACAATACCCACATAGTACATCAGTATAAGACTCACGGATCGATATGCAACGCAAGAAACATCAGTTGGCACGAATACAGTACACGAGCTCTGCATGCAAACGACGACCAATGCAGAATAATATATATAGATAGATAGATATATATATAGAGAGAGACGTGCACGACACGAGACCTGCCGTGCGTGCGCATCGATCGATGGATCGATCAGCCGCGGCACTTGAAGATCTTGCTGCAGCCGCGGGTGTAGTCGTTGGCCGGCTTCCCGGGGCGTTTGGCCTCGGGGCCCTGGTTCTTCTCGCAGTTGCCTAGCACCTTGCAGCTGAGCACCTTGTCATACGATAAGTACTGCCCCTGATCGACACCGGCGGCCTCCTGCGGCGCCGTCGCCAGCAGCAGGCACAGCACCACCGCCACGGCCATGGCCAACCTCGCCGTGTTGTTCGCCGCCGCCATGGCTAGCCTCGCTCCTCCTCTCCTCTTGCGATGGAAACAAATTACGAGGTGCTAGCTAGCTAGCTTAGGCCGGGGAGGTGTTTTTATTTCTTGTAATGTGATGTGATGATTGACCGGTGCAGGTTTTGTAGAGGCTGCTTGGCTTAAGATATCAGTGGATGAGAGCAGATGCAGGGTCTCCATGTACTATGTTTAGAGAAACGCACAACACAGGGTTCTATTATGGGAAGCAGGAGTTTTCCTTGTTTAAGAATGGGGAAAGAAGCTCGTGATTCTTTTGTGATAGATTAGCTAATAATGATGATATGATATATATCATTCTCTTGTTGAACACAAGTCAAATAAATGATGCTACAACAATGTTGGGAGTAAATGAATGGGACAATTGCTGGCGGACACTCATTTTGGAGCAGTTTGCCAGAAGATACTCTGAATCGTTGAAATTAGGTTACAGGACACCGCGGCCTAGTTTCAACCGGTTGAGAAGAGAGAAATTTTTATTTTGGACATCCGGTGCCCCTGAGCCACACTTGGGTCCGCTCCCAACCTGGTCTGGTTGGACCACATAAGAAACTGGAAAAAAACTCGGTCTTTCTTCTTCCTACCAAATCGCGCAAGAGGAGAGGCGGGCGCGGATCCTGCGGGCGCGGCCCCAGCAGACGCGGACGACAAAGCTCGCAGTCGGCTGCGCATGGTCAGCTTAGCAGCGCCGCTGCCGGGGGAGCTCACAGTCGGGGTTGGGGCGGCACTCGTGGCCTCCAGAGCTCCCTCGCGCTCGAGGTGGGCGGGCGCGCGGCCTCCAGAGCTCGTGCGGCCGGCCATGGTGCGGCCTGGGGAGCGCACGGGCGGGTGCGGCGAGGCCGACGGAGGTCTCCGGCGAGCCGCAGGCCGGGCTTCGGCGACGCGCCAGCGCTGGATGCGGGAGGGGAAGGGCAATCACGACGGTGGAGAAGCAAAATAGAACGAATCGAATCAGACCTAACCCTAACGGTCGGGTTGGGGCCGGTTCTTACGTGGTCCAACCAGACCAGGTTGGGGGACGGATCCAAGTGTGGCTCAGAGGCACCGGATGTTCAAAATAAAAATTTCTCTCTCCTCAACCGGTTGAAACTGGGCCACGGTGTCCTGTGGCCTAATTTCAACGAACCAGAGTGTCTTCTGGCAAACTGCTCCAAAATGGGTGTTCGCCAGCAAACGCCTGTCACTTTGGATGTCCGCCAGACAATTATTCCACCTAAAGGAATTGATATATAATTTCCATTCACCCAGTTAAATCCTATACATCTAGTTTGTCTTACCTAATGGATTTTGTTTAAAAAATTAACAAATCTAACGAATAAAATTATAAAACTATCAAATCCTGACACGTGGATTCAAGTTAATACAGTTGACACGACCATGCATTTACGTACACACCTACCAAAATTGATCGTCCAAAGTCTAATTTTTCTCACCAAAACCTGGCATGTATGTCCAACCGCCTGTAACCGTCCTCCCATAGATAGAGGCTGATCGATGGACGCCAATAGTGTGTCGAAGAGGATGAGCAACAGTAATATTGTTAGCAGGAAGCAGGGATAGGAGACTAAGAAGGGAAGAAGATGCAGAGGACAGAATTCAGTAGTTCGGAATGTTTGATTACATTTTCGATGGAACTGAAGAAGGATCCGACCCTATTGGCAGCCACGCCCACGTGTGTCCTACACATTGTTTCCTTGCATCGCAATTTGCCTTGTTTGACCCATCCCTCTGCTGTCCTATAAGCCAGCGATCGAGCTAATCTAGCTCTGCACACTAGGAAATCAACAATTGTTCGCCAATCGCTCCGCGCGCTCTATCCCGGATTCACACCAAGCATTTGCTAGGGCTCTATCCTTCTTTGGCAGCCGCATCCCCATAGCTTCTATTAGACGAAATGTCTGCCAGGTTGTGGCTGTCTCTTCCAATCCCTGAACACGACGCCGTTCGTCCGTTTCCAGAGGTGCCAGTAACAAAGCGCCATAAAAGTTCTGAAATGTTGTTGATCAAACGATCGGCCGGGGACGTCTGATTGATGTGGAACCCAAGTTTTTGCCAGAATTCTTGGGCGAACGGGCAGTCACCCCATTGCCTCGCCCTCTCCCCGTGTCGTGTGACTGCTCCTAGCAGCCACCCCCTTGGGACGGTAGGCTGTCATCTGGTGCGCGGACAGTAAGCCCATAACTCAACTTGGGTTGCCTGCCATTGTTTTTACAGTATGTTCTTTTAGATTAGTTGGTTCCATTGTGCGGGAGGTAGTAGTGGGGGCTCGAGCCCTGCGCAGATTTGCCCTGACTCACTATTGTTGTGAGCATGTAATCAAAATTGTTTATTTGACATCCTATTTAAATGAGAATGAAAATTTTCATTGAGTAATCATGGCCAACTTTAACGGCTTCTTTTAGATCCAATATGAATTCTACGTTGTCGTACGAGTGTCTAGTAATCTTCATCCTCTGTACAAAAATAACTGCACATCTAAGTTTTCATGCACAGTTTTTGAGACTGACCAAATACACAACTAAAGGTATTAATAATTATGAATTATAAATATCAGTAGATTAAATGGTGACATATATTGCATAGGAAACTTATTTAGAGATACAATATTGACGCTATTTTCTATAAAGCTGGTCAAACTTAGAAATACTTAACTCCCAAAATCGAACACGCTATTATTTTGTGATCAAGGGAGCATGTCATGCTTGGAGCCAACAAATCCGTGTGTACCAAGTACCAAGTTCAAATAGATAGTCCAATACTCCAATAAATTATTTAAAAGAAAGCTTCCGATTGGAAGATCGACCTCGTCTTTTCATCCCCTGTTCCAGCATTCAAGCTAGGAGCACAAATCATCCGTATTTTCTATGACAACCTTTATTGATTTAACAACACCTTACAAAGACTAGTACGTTGTCCATGCTAACGCTATGGTGACATTGTCATTCATTTTTATTCATGATCAATCGTTAGGACAATATACCACGTGAGAGGGCGAATGACGTTGCGAGGTCGGACTGGTTGAGGAAAGCTTTTTTTTTTTCATTTTTCGGTGAAAACGAGCTAGCTGGGGATTCGATCTCTGAGTGCGCGGAGGCGGGGGCCGGTGGGGAGTGGTAGCAACATTGAAGCCAAGTTGAGGGATGATAAAAAGAGCCACAACCCTTAGATTGAATTGAAGCCTCCGAGGGAGGATTGCAAGCCTTTAATTTTAATGTTGTTGTATTCCTGTGGTACAAATTGTGTCGTACACAAAAGTTGAACTATCTCAGCGGGAGACACAATTTGGTCCATATCCAGCTTTGTTTGGATTTTGTTCCTTTATAGTGTAGAGACTTTACATGGATGAGTGCTTCCATGACGGAACACCGATGGAAGTGGACACAGTGTGATCTAAATAAATCATACACATTTATATTTGGCACATCTCCAACGACAAGAAGCTTCACCTTAGAGGCTTAGATCTAAAACTATGTGCTAAAATTAAGAGCTTTATAGCAATATTAGCCTGTTCGCTTTGTCGTATTTAGCTTATAAGCCATGGCTTATCAGCCAACGAACAGTATTTTTCTCTCACACCAAACCAGCCAACAGTACTTTCAGTCATGGCTTATAAGCCAAACAAGCCCAAACGAACTGGGCGATTTTCTTTTTAGTAGAGAATAAAAAACAGCTCATCAACCAGATAACTTGGGTGCACCAACGGCTTCATTTGCAATCACAGATTTTAGGAATTGGAAATACCCAGGTCAGACAACTTTCTTGAACATGGATCTCTGCGAATAAATAAATGTACTCCGTATGTATGTATATATACCTCAGCATACGAAATGGACAGGAAACACACACGCGCGCGCGCGCGCGTAAAGCAACGATGAGTTAGCCACTTAGCCCTGCACGCCCGGACCGCATGCATGCGACGCACAGTGAGGCTCAGCTCGATCGACCGCCTGCTGCACACACACATATATGCGTGCATCGCATCGATCAGCCGCGGCACCCAGTGATCTTGCTGCAGCCACGGGTGTATGGGTTGGCCTCCGCCCCAGGGCGAGTGCTGTCGGCGGCGGCGAGCTTCCGGTCGCAAGTGCCGGGGACCTCGCACTCGGCCTTGCTATCCTTGCCGTAGCTGGCCCTTGCCTTGCCCTCGTTGGGCGTCGCCGGCGTCGCTTCCGCGGCCTCGGTGGCGGGGGCGTACCCGGCAGCGGCGGCCTCCTGCCCGGCCAGCAGCAGGCCAAATAACAGCACCACGGCCGCCACGGCCAGCCGCGTGTTCATCATCACCTTCTTCTCCATGGATGCTTGTTGTCTTTCAGCTAGCTGATCGATCTGCACGGGAATAATTAAGTTTGTTTTGTTGCTTATTGGCGAGATAGAGAGGCAGACCAAGTGTGGTTTTAATAGGAGGTGGTTTGTCTAAGATATGAGTGGATGAGAGTGGATCTAGCTAGGGCGTCGTAGTACTATGTTTAGAGAGAAAGACAACACTAGCTCATGCTTTATTTTGGACGTCGGACTTTGTCGCTCTAAAATGGCGTGAAGCCTGTACGTTTCTTACTTTCTTTGCACTAGCTAGGAATGCATGCACTCGTAGGTAGGTTGACCATGAACCAGCTGCATATGGTGAACCCACATGCATCCTTGCTAGTACGCCTAAAGGCAACTAGCTACCTCCCTCCTCTCTCCCATTAGCGATGTTTCCTAATAACTACTCCCTCCATTTCGGATAAATGTTCGTAAGATTACATGCATGTATCCTAATAACATCATGGTAGATTTTCATACAATCGGCCTGTTCGCTGGTTGGTTTCTGAGCTGGCTGGTGCTGGTTTATTGTGAGAGAAAAACATTGTTGGCTGGCTGGTTTGGGCTGGCTGAAACCAACAAGTGAACAGGCTGAATATATGCCCTATGTATGTGTGTGTGTGTTTTGCAAACGTGTATTTTATTAAGAGAGCAAGTGTGAAAACACACGTACTCAAATCTAGAAGTGGCTCAGACAACACAGGATCCAAAAGTTATTAATACATATCTGAAACCACACCTCCCCTGCTATAAGAGCATCCAAGCAGCAGATGGTCGATCGTCTCCCTGTCTTAATCACAGAGGGCACAAGTGTTGTTGCTCTGCAGATTGTGCCAAAATCGAAGGTTTATCACTCCAACAGCGGCCGTGCAGAATCGAGCCAACAGAAAAATATGCATTTAGTCGGAGCATGCATGAGTCTTCCAAAGCACCTTTGCGTCTGCAAGATGTGTGCGACCTTAGAAGAAGGACGACTAAGCGGAAGCAGGCGAATAAAGCTGTGGGGATGACCACGGTAGATGAAACGGGCCGAAACGTACGGTTTGATTTACCTCCATCGTTTGGACCAAATCCCAAACTCGCAAAATTGGACAAAAGCTGATTTTTCATGACTTATTCGTAAGCCTTGGATGAAGTGAAAAAAAAAACATCACCCCATATACAAGTCCATACATCGCATCGTCGTTGTAGAGGTTGGAATTATCTGGTTTATCCACCAAAGCTGACATTAACGGAAAGCGAAGTGATGCACTTTGGACTAGGGTTGAAAGCGGTCGAACTCGGTCGGGATAACCCCAATACTGTTTTCACTTTTACATTTCAATACGAAAACGAAATCGAATTCGGGAAGGTCGGAAACGAACACGAAAACGAACTAACGGGATATCGAAAACGAACTAATTCGATCGGGAACATGTCGAACACGGTCGGAATACGAAAAGCAAAACGGAAACACCGGCCCGTAGAACTTAGTTGAGCATGACAACATGCCAACAGTCCGGTACCAACACAACCACACATGGTCATGCACAATTCACTTGTACACATACATTGATACACAAATCACCAATTCACCATGACAATTGATAAATAGGCAACAGGTCTAAATATTTAGAGACATTTGGGCTAGCCAACATGTTATATTTCAGCAGCACTTCCCATGTCTTCTAGTTCCTCAGTTTCCTCTTCATTCCCCTCATTGATTTCTTCCTGCTGCAAGTTGGCAAGTTGCCATTGTGAAGAAAAGCAGTATAACAGTCAGTAAGGATCAATGAAAGGACTAACAACCAGTAAAGATATGCATAATCTAAAATGACCAAATGAAAATATACCTCAAGCTTAAGCTTATTAGCCATTGCAGTAGACAATGCCTCCACTTCAAGATCACTCACAATTGATCCAACATATTTAGAATCTGAATACAAAAAGAAAGATATGAAATCAGTCCATTTTTCAAGTACAAATATAAGTTTGTAACTAAAAAGTATGTACAGAAGTACAGATCATCACCTTTTCTTGCTGCAGCTACCCAATCTTTGGTGCAAATCAATGCCTCTACAATCTCAGGGTCAAGGCGATTACGGTAGGGATCAACAACACGACCAGCAGCACTAAAAGCAGACTCGGATGCAACAGTCGATACTTGTATGGCCATCACATCACGAACAATCTGTGTAATGATAGGATAGTCTTCCCTCTTGTTCTTCCACCAAGCTAAGACGTCAAACTCACCAACAATTTTCTGAAGAGGTTCGGCCATGTACTTCTCCAACTCATTTGACTCAACCATACCAGGTTCACTTGCAGAATATAAGAAGTTTTCAAGGTCTTCATCTACATCCCCCATTATTATATCTGTTGCATTACTAGGTCCAGTTCTGCTACTTTTCTTCTTTGATGTTGCATTAGCCGAACTAGCATAAAACTGATACAACTTCTTTATCACACTAACAAACTCATCAAGTTTAACTTGATACTCATCACCATAGAACTTCCTCATGTAGTATTCAATAAGCTTTTTCTTATATCTAGGATCAAGAAAACAAGCTACAGCAAGAGCAATGTTGGACTGCTGCCAATATTTCTCAAACTTTTCATTCATTGCAATTGCCATTGCACTAATTGTGGCATCATCACTAAAGCACCATTCATCAAGCATGAGTTTTATATCACAGAAACCTTTGTAAAACAAATTTGCAGTAGGATATGAAGTACCAGACAGAATTTCAGTGAGGTCATAAAATTTCTTCAAGCATTGATAAAGTGTAAATGCCTTGTCCCATTCAGCAGGTGAGGGAGACATTTTGTCATACATACGACGATTTGCAGACTTCAGCCTCACAAAAGCATGCTTGTAGTACAAAGCATCTCTCAGCATGAGATAGGTAGAATTCCACCTAGTTGACACATCCATTGAGATACCCCTCTTTGTGTCCAATCCAGATTCAGTGGCACACTTCAAAAGCATTTCCCATTGTAATGGAGATCCTTTCACAGCTAACACAAGTGATTTGATTTTGGTAATTGTTGCTGAAATTGCTTTCAACCCATCTCTAGCAACCAAATTGAGGATATGACAGGCATATCTAACATGAAAAAAGATCCCATCACAAACTAGAGAGCCATTATCATTATCTTTCAGATCTGAAATTATATCATGAACAGCCACTTCATTGGAACTAGCATTATCTAAAGTCAAGGCAAACAATCTCTTCTCAATGTACCAATTAACCATAACTTCAGTAAATGTTTCTGACAGCTTTGCACCGGTAGTGCCTTCCTTTCACATTGAAAAAACCAATAATTCTCTTCTGCATACGCCACTTATCATCTACCCAGTGAATTGTGACACACATGTATCCTTTGTTTTGGCATGAGGTCCACATATCCATGGTTGCACTAAAGCGGCACTGCATAGTTTTCAAGTACGCATACAAAACTTCCTTCTCTTCCAAATATTTATCCATTATTTCTTTCCTAACAGTGATACGTGACTTAATCGGAAAATTAGGACGGAGAGACTTTATGAAATCAACAAGATACTCATGCTCAACTATGTTGAAAGGATATTCATGCATGGTTATTGCCAATTAATTTCTGCAAACTAACTTCTTGGTCATATTTGTAGGGCTGAACATGAGTAATTTCAGTACCAGGGTCCTTACCAACTTTGAGCTGTTGCTGTCCTTTTACAATACTGTGTTGCGACTTCAAATGGTTCTTAAACCCAGTTGTCCCATGGTTTCCTTCAGCTCTGTACCTTTGCTTGCACTTTGGGAAGTTACAGTATCCCCACAACTGCTCATACTTCTGTCCATTCACCTCTACAACCTCAACTTTCTTTGTAAAGTACTTCCAGACTGCTGATGTGCACCTCTTCCTCCTCTTGCCAGTCAGTTGAGCTTGCTCTTGGTCTTCATCATCCTCTTCATCTTCCTCTAGGTCATCACCCTGTATCTGGACATCTGGATTTGTAATTGGAGTTGCAGCTTCATCACCCTGTATCTGGACATCTAGATTTGTAATTGGAGTTGTGCTGCTGCCACTGGTGCCCACATTTGTAATGCTAGTTTCACTTGGTGTTGAAGAACCCCTTGCAGATGGTGGTGCTGGAGTTCGACTAGAACTAGGACTAGCACTAGGTTTTTGAGATGCAAGCCTTTTACTTGTAGATCCTGATAAGAAAAAAGGAAAACATTGCTAAATCATCAACCTGCCATATTGCGGTTAACAACTACCAGAATTCTGGTTAAATATTTTTCATTGAAAACTCTGAAACTTAGAAAGTAAAAAAAAATAACACATATATGAACCACAAGGGCATTGGTAAACATAAGATTCTTGAAATAAAAAATGGAACAGCTATGCATTAGCAGGAATCTGATCTATTAAGAACCATGTATTCCATCAGCCCACGAAGAATGCTATAAGTGTATATAAAGAACAAAAGCAGCACACATTCGAGATCGAGAAGGATGGGGCCAAGATCCTCAAGGACGACAGATACTTGTTTAGTGGTACTTGTTATCAAGAGTTTTTTTCCTAGGGATGTTCTTTGGGTCAGAGACTCTGAAATCTTTAAGAACCGTGACATAGCAGGTGCAGTAGCAAATATGATGTGCCAGATCATTTCTGACAGAGCAGAATGGTGATATACTGCAGATTGAGGAAGGCTTTAGAGGGACTCTTTTGACATCAAGTGTTTCAGCACAGCTTTGTCAGGGTATAACATTTAGTAAATGAGTTTCTTCCGTCAGATATATGGTTGCATACTTGTTGAGGTAAGCTAGTTAAGGTCTCTAGAAGGTGATACCGACTGCCTTGGTTCTTTTTTTGGTTACATATCATAGTTTTCTCAATAGAAATAGAAATTACTAGATTCATGTTGAGGTAAGCTAGTTAAGGTCTCTAGAATTTGCTAGCTACGAATTCCTCAGTACCTGGACAAGGAAGAAGTGGTGGCGTGCCTGACGGCGGCTCCATAAGCTTGCGCACACTCTTGGTCTTGGTCCTGCCGCCTCTCGATCTAGAAGGAGTTTCTCCAGTGGGCGCCATTGTCTTCGACGTTGCCGTCAACTTCTCTGGAGTCTGCAGACGGGGTCGCCGCCTCGCGTTGCGGGGAGCCGGCCAGCTGGGGGCGGGGCGGGGTCGCGTCGAGGTGGGGAGGCGGCCGACCAGGCTAGGCGGAGGCGGGCAGGGGCGGGGGCGGGGTCGCGTCGAGGTGGGGAGGCGACCGGCCAGGCCAGGCGGAGGCGGGCAGGGGCGGGGGCGGGGTCGCGTCGAGGTGGGGAGGCGGCCGGCCAGGCCAGGCGGAGGCGGACAGGGGCGGCGGCGGGGGCGCATCTCGCGTCTCGCGTCGAGCCGTCGAGGGGGAGGGGGCAGCCGCTGGGTAAGACCGTAAGAAGTAAACCCTATCTTTGTTGGGCTGGGCCGCTGGCTGCTCCAGTCGCTGGCTGCTCGAGTTGGGCTGGCCGGCTGGGTAAGAAGTAAATTCGGAATGTCCGCTTTGCGTATACAAGATATCCCGAAATAAAAACAGGATATGCGAAAACGATCGGGATAGGGCCCAAACCGATTTCGTCCCGATTTCGAATTTCGTGTTCCGTTTTCCATACTGATTTCGTTTTTGTCCGAAAATACGAATACGATCGGGTTAAATGTAGAAATCGGAGCGGAACGGAACGGGATATATCCCGACCGTTTTCAACCATACTTTGGACATATAATTCGCAGGCGAGAGTAGGTTGTAATTTTCTCCACATGGAAGGGAGCACCGAACACACACGTATTCAAATTAGCGCGATTGATAGGGAGAAGTGATACATGCGTTTGGTCTAAGAATAAAGTTAGTAGATCGAATATGGCTATTCATAGATTTTAAGATGAGTTTATACATGCTATTTGGTTGGTTGGTTGGATGAGACGAACGATTTTTCTATTTGATTGGATGGATGAAAATAGATGTAAAATTAGTTGAATAATGATATCTATTATTTTAAAATAATAGTAACTAGTCTCTTTGTTTTTTACCTGTCATATTAGGATTGTCCTAAGTCAAAATTTGTATATTTGATCATCAATTAAAAAATATAGGTTCATGGTATAAGATTTATGTTTTTAGATTCAAACATTTTCATAATATATAATTCATATGTTGTGAAACTACAAGAATCTTAAAAATGGATGGCCAAAGATAGTAATGCTTACATAGGACAAAGCTAATGTGACATGTAAAAAAAATCAAGGAAGCAATTATACTAATAAATATACACTAATACTAATTTTATCATCATAATCACTAATTTAAAAATAAATATGTTAATTAGCACCACTGGCAGCCTAATTGGCACAGAAAACAGGCATCGGTTAACATATTAGCACTTATAAAAAATGAATCTTATACCATTATAATTACTAAGTAATAATATAATATACTAGTAATCCTTTATTTATTTATTAATAATAAAGATTAGAAAACATGGACATTTTTGTCTAGTAGATTTGTACGTGTGAACTTATTTAAATACTTATAGAGAATATTCTTTTGTGACGAATATTTGTCCAAATCATCTATGAATAAACATCGTCTCTGGATCATATCGTCATCTCCATCGAAAGAACCGTGTTTTTCAGTAAAAAAAATAATGTTTTGTGCCCGTATTCAATTATGTCAGCTGACTCCTCAAACCTGCCACTGACGTGTGGGGCCGAGCCAGCTTGCTCCATCAAGCCTAGGGTAGAGCGCCGTCTCTCCCTGCTCTTTGAGACTTTTCCATATGTGTCATTATAAAAAATTGTAATTTTTTGTGTGTCTCTAAAAAAATTCAGCGGTCTTCAGCATCACTACTTTAACTTTTTCGTGTCCTCCATGCCACTTCCGTCAGTTTAGGCTCTAACGCCGTCAAACTGTAGGTGTGAAAAGACGAAAATGCCCTTAAGTTCAAATATGTTATTAATTTTTTTGAGCATCTTAATGACTTAAATAAAAAAACTCAAAACTAGAAAGTTGTAGATCTCGTCAAGATCTATAGTTTTATATAATTTTTTTTTATTTAATTCTACAAAAAAATAATATGATTTTTCTAAAATATATTAATCATATTTTTTTACGGAATTAAATGAAAATAATTTTTATATAAAAATTATAGATCTCGACGAAATCTATAACTTTCTAGTTTTGAGTTTTTTCATTTAAAGTTGTTAAGATGTTAAAAAAAATTAATAATATATTTAAATTTAAGGACATTTTCGTCTTTTCACATCTGTAGTTTGACGGTGCTGGAGTCCAAACTAACATAAGTGGCATGAAGGATACGAAAATGTTAAAAAAGTGACGCTGGAGACCGCTAAATTTTTTGAGAGCAGATTACGGATCTTTTATAATAGCCCACGGCGAAAAGTCTCCTCTTCTCTCTCACTTCGCACGCACTCCCTCCATCTCCCGCCGGCCTCTCCCCGCGTCCTGCGCCGGAACTCCAAGACCCTCGCCTCGCGCAAGACTCCGCTGACCCTTCCTCTGCGCCGCTGGGATGGCGGGGAAGCGAGGTGGGTCGACCTCCCTTCCTGCGCTGTGGAACGGCTCGATTTGGTGCGGAGTCGGGTGATCTCTCCCCCTGCCGTTTCGGTTGCATGATGATTGGCTGGTCTCTTTAGTGCAGTTACGGGCGGCGATGGGCGGGAGGAGGACGGCGCCAAGGTCGGTCTCCCGTCGTTGGATCTCTCCCTTGCGTTCCCGCAGGCCACGCCGGCCTCCATTTTCCCGCCGTCCGGTGAGTGCTTTATTCCTTTTTTTTTTCCACTCAATTTCGCTGGCTGGGATAAGGAGTGAGGGGATCGTGAGCTTTGGGCCGTGGAATCGGAGTGCTGTAAGGAGTGTGATGTAAATTGTCTCTGTTAGGATTGCAGCGTTGGTTGGCTGCTCAGTTTTGTCCAGCTATCCCCCCCCACCCCCACCCCCCCCCCCACCCCCCCCCCCCCCCCCCCCCCCCCCCCCCCTGAGATTGGTACAATTGTTTGGCACAGTGACATGGGAAAACATGCTCTCTTCTTTCAGTACCAATTTCGATGAGACGTTCGTACTAGCATATAATTGGCTAACTAGCCAATTACCTGGCCATTTTAACATCTGGTACTGTTGTCTAGTTTTGGTACTGTTTGGTGGTTTTCATTGCAGTTCCAGCTGCTCCCTTAATTATTGCATAGGCCCCATTTAGACCACCAGCATATGCAGATATGCAGGTTGCTTTCCAATTAAATGGCAATGCTTCTGAACTTGTACTCAACAGTTTTAGGCTTCTAGAGTATGATTGTAGAGTTATGCAGATAAGCAGTTGCAGTCCTAGTGCAACCCTGGAGTCATGCAGCTTTCTAGAATTTGTGACTTAGAGCCGAATTACAATCACAGAAGCATCGATTTGGCATGTTGTGAACAGAAATAATATATATATATATATATATATATATATATATATATATATATATATATATATATATATATATATATATATATATTTAGTGTTTTGGTAGGCTCTTTCTTTCTTGGATGGGTTGCTTTCATAGCTTCAATGCACAGCCACAACTGTGCCATCATGTCCTCCTCTTTCCCGACCTGTTTTGCTGTAATTCTTAAGTACCAGCACCCTGACCATTTCTGGGTAGGGATTAAACTACTCAACCTTCTATGTGGCTTAGGGGGTGTGAACCTAGATATATATGATCCTAATACCTAAAGTTCAGTTTTCTGTGCTCGTCTGTACTGGCTGCAACTTATCTGCAGCTGCAGCTGCAGCAGCCAGGTAGCAGCAGCTACAGTGCATGCAGACACATTCAGTTCAATAAGCCACAGCCCCAATAAGCCTATTCAGTTCAATTACAAAAATTAAAGTATACTGCCTTATTTATTGGCTTTTAAGTATGTACACCCTCATTTGCAGCTTCGGATTACTACCAGTTTGATGATTTGCTGACCAGTGAAGAGCGCTCTATCAGGGAGAAGGTCAGGGGTATTGTGGAGAAAGAAATCGCGCCCATTATGGCAGCGGTATGTTAAATTGGAGTATTAACTAGCCTGTTTGTATACGTACCTGGTTACCCCATCTCGGGTTAAACTATCTAAAACTGTTTGCTTATGACATAAGTCATTGCTAAATATGCTTTCGTTTTTATAATACCTTGTTAGATTGCATTGCAGTCTACTTATCCATAAGTCACTTTTTTTTTATAGTTTGGTTTGACTCCTAATGTCCTTAAAGCAGTTCCTGGTCAACCTTTTCTATACAATCGCATAATCATTATTGATTCGCTACTGCAGTACTGGGAAAAGGCAGAGTTTCCATTTCATGCCATTCCTAAACTTGCAAGCCTTGGCGTTGCTGGTGGTACAATAAAGGTATTGATTTCTTTACGTTGTCGTTACCATTTTATTTGTTAATTACCTTTCTCTGTATGGGTAATATTTACTTGAATGTACGGGTTAGAGTCAATTTTAGTTGAGCAATTATGTTAATGGTTCTCTTCAGTACTTTAGTTTCTATTTTTTAGAAGAGTTATAGGTGCAAATGGCTTTGACCGATTAGTTTGCATGAGCTTAGTGTCGTCAATTGCCAAGGCTTTTCAGAATATATATGATCACTTACTATAAACTGTTCTTTAACATGAATGCCTTTTTCGCCTCTTTGGTGGAGTGTTGAAGTGTATGGAATTATGTATTATCTACATTTATGTTTTAGTGCTCCAATATTTCTAAAGTTTGATACGAGTCTTGGTTACTGCAGGGTTATGGGTGCCCAGGACTTTCAATTACAGCCAGTGCTGTTACTATGGCAGAAATGGCACGGGTAGATGCAAGCTGCTCCACATTTATACTGGTGCACTCCTCTCTTGCGATGGTGACAATAGGTTCAAAAGCTGGATTTATTTTTAATCCATACTATCTTGTGTTAAGAAGTTTTATCAATTACTCCAAATGCTGGAGCTGAACTGCTCTCTCTCTTTCTCTCTTTCTGTTTTGTCTGAAGAACAGCTCTTTGTGGATCTGAGGCTCAGAAGCAGAAGTACTTGCCATCCCTTGCTCAACTTACTACTGTTGGCTGTTGGGTAAGTGACAGTATCCTTAGGCATAAAAATGTGGAATGACAGAGTCTTTTCCTGAAAAGGTCTCTCTTCTGTAGGCATTGACAGAGCCAAATTATGGAAGTGATGCAAGCTCTTTGAGAACTACAGCGACCAAGGTTAAGCTTTTGACGCATTTGAATTTTGCAAGAATCTATAAAGGAGGACTTTCAATACAGTCTGCACAAGGCTACAAGCTTATTATTTTGTTTCAGTTTATTCATTTTGTCTCTTGGCACACCCTGGTATAAGATATAGATTTGGGGACAGCTAGGATATTTTGTTCATTCCAATTTAGATGGTATTTGTGTTTAGTGTTCATTTCCTGCCTTTTGCAGTAAAAGTGAAGAGCAGGGTTATATACGACTACAAGATTACTTGTATAGTTGTATTAAATAGTTTTGCGTTGAACCCCAGAGCCACTGCTTTTGACATCACCCATTGATCTGTGTGCATTTATAGATCTGATAAAACACATCTTCCTTGAAAAAGCATTTGAATCTAAAAATGAGAGCATAAACTTCTCATGCTGGAACTAAATCCTACAAAACCGAGAAGGCACACGCTGTAAGCTGTGGAGATGTGACCACTTGACATTCAATATTTGTGGATCATTTATTTTTATTGTCAAGCAGTAGTATGCACCTTGAAGTATTGGCTTATCTTGGACAGGCACCTGGTGGGTGGCACATAGATGGTCAAAAACGCTGGATCGGTAACAGTACGTTCGCCGATGTGCTCGTGGTATTAGCTAGGAATGCAGATACACAACAACTAAATGGGTAAATCATCTTGTCTTGTACCATCAATGAACATTCCTTTTGAAGCATCCAACTAATTGCGAATATACCATGTATTTTTTTTCTAATGTGTCGTTTCATGCATTAATTCTATCTTTGTGTTAAGAAGGCGTTTACGTTGACCGTTTTTTTTTTTTTTTTTTTTTTTTTTTTTTTTTTTTTTTTTTTTTGCATTGCCTTGCCTTGCCTTGTTTCCTCATTTCCATTTGATTGCTTCTAGG
This sequence comes from Miscanthus floridulus, assembly GCF_019320115.1. Classification (NCBI taxonomy): domain Eukaryota; kingdom Viridiplantae; phylum Streptophyta; class Magnoliopsida; order Poales; family Poaceae; genus Miscanthus; species Miscanthus floridulus. The sequence continues at coordinate 15,726,590 of NC_089584.1, read as the reverse complement.
TTTATTGTGAGGAAAGGTGCTCCTGGTCTGAAAGCTACAAAGATTGAGAACAAAATCGGTCTCAGGATGGTTCAAAACGGTGATATAGTTTTTAATAAGGTGTTTGTCCCTGAGGAAGACCGATTGCCAGGCATCACCTCATTTCAGGATATCAGCAAGGTACCGCTGATAACACTTTTCTGATTTTGCTTCTGTTATGGTCACTTTTTTTCTTCTGATTTTACTCCGGTTATGCTAAATAACACGCTCGGTGATGTAATCTGCTTACCTACTTTCACTATGCAAGCAGGTCCTTGCTATTTCACGCATTATGGTGGCATGGCAACCAGTTGGCATATCAATGGGGGTCTTTGATATGTGCCACCGGTACGGACCACCATTCAATTTGATACTTTGTCACTGGCGATAATTTTACCTTGTACCTTTTGTCTAAACGAAAAACAGGTATCTGAAAGAAAGGAAACAGTTTGGAGTCCCTCTAGCAGCGTTCCAGTTGAACCAAGAGAAACTTGTCCGGATGCTCGGTAACGTCCAATCGATGCTCCTTGTTGGCTGGCGCCTCTGCAAGCTTTACGAGTCAGGGAAAATGACGCCAGGCCACGCTAGCCTAGGGAAGGTCTGTCTGTGTGTGGACTTCAGCTGGCAGATATGCTCGTTCTTTGCACCGTCTCTCGCTTTGATAACTCAGTGGCTTGCTGGCTGTGTCGCGTTTTAGGCTTGGAACTCCAGGATGGCCCGCGAGGTGGTTTCTCTTGGCCGAGAGCTGCTGGGTGGGAACGGAATTTTGGCCGATTTCCTTGTGGCAAAGGTATGCAGTGTGGGTGACCTATATATAGGAGAAATATCGAAAGTGCTCATGGCTAGTTGCCTTTTTTGCAGTGGTGGTTTACACATCAACCAACCATCACCCCCTTTTTTTTAATGTATGTATGTATACTAATATATAACTGTCGCGACCTTGTACAGGCGTTCTGCGACCTGGAGCCAATTTACTCGTACGAAGGCACGTACGACATCAACAGCCTGGTGACCGGCAGAGAGATCACCGGGATCGCGAGCTTCAAGCCCGCCGCGCTAGCGAAAGCCCGGTTGTAATGTATTGTTCTGTACAACGTAAACAACCTTGCAGTTGCAGCAGGGATATTTTGGTGAAAGGTACCCCCTCCCCCAATCCGCATGTTGCAAGCAAAGCACTGGAAGCGAATAAATCAGGGATCAGGTCGCCGCCGTCACGTTGCGGTGGTGGCTAGAACAAACCGAGGACGTTCTTTGAACGTGCCTGGAAACTGCCGGTCAATGTTGGCTGCTACATGTTGTACTTACTATTGTACCGAGTGAGTGTGGATGGGAACAAATTCCTAAATTTTACTCCTCTGGTGGAGAGGAGGCAAAAGAGAACACACAAAGATATTTTTGTTTCGGCACTAGTAAACTGAAGCTAATCTTGCTGTATTCGCCGTCTGCCCGTCTTTCCTGAAAGTATGGTGGAGGGGGAGGGGAACACCAGGCAAAAATGGTGTGTTTAATGTTGTTGTGTGGGTACCTTGTGACTTGTGAGCCTCCATCAACCAATTGAATAAAAACAGGTGCTTTTAGGCGTAGATACAAATCAACAAGAGTCCTCTAGAAGTTATCCATATCTCGGCTAATCAGGCTACTTGTTTGGGTTTAGCGTGCGCGCGAGTGACCTGACACTCGTATGATAGCACAGCTGCATCATCCTCCATCCCATCCCCTCTTAGCTATGGCTATTTGAGTGCAAGTAGGCGGCGGTAGCTTTATGCAGCACCACACTGCGCCAGGCACCAGGCATGCTGCAGCAGACCTAAATCCCCTCCTCCTGCTCGTTGGCCCCGTTGGTTTGGCCGAAATTGACTGAAAAAATAAGCTAAAATTAAATTGTTACGAGAAAAAACATAGTTCCAGTTGAAAAAAGAAGCTGAACAAACTGACTTTTAAGATAAGCCGAACGGGACCGTAGTATAGTATACTCCGTACACAATACTCCCACCACGTGCTATACGCCCGTCCATACCATAACCATATACACCGTATACCAGGACGCGTCGACTCCAGAAGGGCCCCCCTCGGTCCCACTGACCCGTGGACCCAGCGGGGACTAGTATAGGGGCGGCGGGGGAGAGAAAGCTTCACGTACACCCCGAAAGCAACTTTTCGTTATCCTTCCTCCCGGTCGTAAAGCCGAGCCGTGGGACAAGGGCCCACGGCCAGCCAGCCAGCCAGACACGGATCCGTGGGGCCCGTCCGCGTCTCGTCCGTCCCGTCCTGGCGTCCCCGCATCCGCCCCGCTCCTTCCCGTTCTCCGCCCGCGGTCCGCCTGCCTGCCCCTGCTGCTATAAATAGCCGGCCCGTCACCCTCCCCGCTCCGTTCCCCTCCTGGCCTCCTCTCTCATACGGACAAATTCTGCTCTCTGCTTTGTTTACAGCGGCGACGCACGCCACGCAGCGCGCCGCGGTTGGGTTGCGTCTCCCCTCCGACACCGAAGCTTCCTCCGGGGACCGGACCTCTTCCTTCCTCCGCCGCAACCCCAACCTCCAAGTCGATCTCCACCAGCGGCGGGCCGGGTGGGCCTCGGCTCCGATTCCGGGGGGGCGCCGGGCCGGATCGGCCCGACAGCGAGGTACGGCGCCTTGATTCACCTGTTCCCCTCTGGTTCTCGCGCGATCGACCGCCGGCGTGACGCGATCGGCGGTTTGGTCCGGGTACACGAGTACCCAGGATTCTTCCCGGTTTTAGCGCCACAGGCGGCGATTTGATGCCCCGCGATCGTGGAATGCGAGGCGTGCTCTAGAAATGCTCGGCCGTAGCGAGATTTTTTTTTTTTTCTGTCGGATCGAATCGAATCGGCCTGAGGGGATTGGGATTTTTGAGTTGCTTGTTGTGTATCATGTGGCCTTGCATGATTACGGATACATGTTTTTTTTTTCTGGTAAACCATCATGGGAGCTACCATAATTGCTTTCTGGATAGACTACAAAATGAGACCGAGTTTAATTCTGCAACCAAAGTTTGATTTTTTAACTCAACACCTGTGCTTTCCATTTAGGGGATGTACTGCCCCCTCCTTTTTTTTTCTTGCCTCCGCAACTAAAGCAATGTTGTGGTACCTATTCGAATCGGCAGCGTTGATTACCATTTCCATGTCTTCTGCATCTTAGGCTTCTACTCGTCACATGCTGTGTGGTTTCCATTTTTTTCTTTGTGTGTATCGAATCGAACTGGCCAAAAAACATTATTTTTTGTTAAAATGCCTGTCAAGGATGATGCTTACCATTATCTGCCGCTTTGGGCCTCCTGTTTCGATCCAAGTCACCCCTTGGGTATGCAGTCACTGCTTTGACATCTTGAGTTCCATCGATGGAGAATGTGCTAACTCCAGATGGATGGGTTTGATAGGTGTCTGCATTTGTTTTACTTGACTACTCGAATAGGATGTGGAGAAGCTACAGTAGGATTTCCTCTCGGAGCTCCACCATTTCGGTACCTCTTGAGCACCTGTCATCGGTGTACTTTCAAGTATCATTGGTGTTGTCCTCGCTGTATTAGGATGTGGTGGTTGTGATTTTGCTGCATGAGACATCTGATTTTTTTTTCTGAATGTTGTATGCTGCTGTCGAATCTGAATGATGTTTAATGGAGGCATTGTTTGGTGGTGTATTTGGTTAGTTATGTGATGTGTTGATTAACCCTGTCCCCATGAGGATTTGGGTTCATATCATATATTTACTGCCTTGGCACCTTCGTTGTAACCTATTTTGGTGTTTCATTTATAGTGTAAACATGAATCTGACATTGTAATTTGTAGGATGATGTTAGGCTGTAGTGAATATTGGTAAGTTGGAGTGATTATTAGTGTATCCTTTTAACACTTTTTTTGGTTATTATGAAATTGATCATGCATAGGGAAGATGTTGTCTAACCTCTCAGTTATGTAGAACTGGAAGGCAAGAACTGATACACGAGAAAAACTGCAGCTTGTCTCCAGTTTTGCATGCTGGTTCTGATTAATATTTGCAAGATGAACCTTATCCGAATGAAATCCAAGCTAGATATCTGTTGAATTTGGAGTAGGGTGCATTTACCAATGATCGGAGGAAGGGCAGAAGCGCACCCACCAAGAAGTTTACAAATGACATAGTTTGGGGCCTTTGGTCATGTATTTCTAGGAGCATTTCTTCTTTCATTTGCATCTGCTCTTTCTTTTCTTTTCCCTTTCATTGGACATATTTTGTAAAGTAAAAATTATTTTTGTTTGATTTGTTACTAAGAATGTATAAAAGTTTGGAATAATGTGATATGCAATGTGGTTGTAAATCTATTTGACTATCTGAGTGCCTATTTATGAAAAATGGTTATTTTTCTAGTTTCTGGAGTCTTTATGGTATATCTGAAATTCTATTTGTCATTATCATGGATCATTTTGCGATGTTAGGTTCCATGTCGCTGAGTTTTGATAATCTCCCTTGTCAGTTTGTATCTAGTACTATCATTGTGAGTGATAAGGACACTTTCAAGTGTCAAGATCAGTATTTCGTAGTCTATTTACCAGCTGTTTACCTGTCAAGGGTTGTGAATGATTCAGTGTAAAACCTTATAGTGCATTTGCTTGTCAATTAAGGATGAATAATTTGGACTACATATATTTCACAGGGTGGTTCTTCCATATTTTTGGTGTGATTTTCAGTTGTATGAATTGATTGAAATTCTGAATTCGTGTGTTGTTTCATCTTGCTGTCCATCGATGTGCTCATTCAGAATTGTGTTTTTGTATCCATGTACTGGAAATCAAATATTGAATATGGAATGAACTTGAATGATTTTGGTACTTGTTTTGTGATATCTTACGCACACAATATATATAGTGCCGTATTGGTGACCTAGCAATATTTGTGATAAACTTCATGGCAATGTATGCTTTCATTTGGGTCTTAATGTTATGTGATGCTGGATTATTGATATCGATTTTGTTTTTCATTTCCAGATTATTAAGGGCAGGCAGACCTGACTTCTTGTTTTATGGCTCGAAATAATCAGGGCCATCTCCAGCTTCCAGAGATGGATCATAATCAACCCAAGAACATCCCACACAATGAATCACTGTCTCTAGGTAGCTGGACTGACTCCAGTACATACTTGTGTACGTTTATCGAAAATTGTGATACAATAAATAACATTTCTTGTTCTAATCTCAGGCCAGAAGCTTCTACTGCATCATGGAAGTGATGCACCCCTTAGAATTGGTCATTCAAGTCATGGGGATATGGGACTTAGATCAAATGATCTTCCATCTTCAAGTCGCACTGTGCAAACTCTAGGTTATAGAGTTGGGAACCCAGGAACCTCACATGCTCCCTTTGTTCATTGTCATGCTGGAAGTTCCAGTAGCCATTTACCAGAACCTGCTGTGAATTATCCACATAGGTCTGAGGAAGGCTTTGCTCCAGTGGGTTCCCATATGGACAACAGAAGGGCTGCAATAAAGCGAAAAGATCCCAGTGTACACCCTGCGGGGATCAGTGCTACTGATTATTATGTTGGAAGTTCTTCCACTACTCAGCCATCTAACTCTGTGCAGCCAAATCCTGCTCCACTTGCTGAGCCCTTTCTTCGTCAAATACCTTTAAGCATTGACCAAAGTGGTTGGGATGGCCAACACTTAAACTTAATTCATCAAGAAGGATTTCAGAGGAATGTGAGAGCGCGTCACAGTCATAATATTTCATTAGAACCCAGATCAGCTTCAACCTACCCACTAAACAGTGTTCATGTGCCGTCATTTGGTTCAACTGCAAGTGCTTCCTCAAGTACATCAGTGGAAAGGAACCAAGCACCTGTTTCTGTGCCAACAAGAACTGTACCATCAGGTTAGTATTTGATGCTTAGTTAAATATGCTAGATATCTAATATTGTTTTAACATGACATGGTGGAAGCAAACTTGATCCTTCGAAGTTTTGGTTAGGAGCTGCTTTCATGAGTTGATTTAAAACATGATGAAATACATGTCTTTTGAGTTTGAACTGAAGAATCCATTTTGTTTTAATGATAGCAGTTTCTGTTATTGATTGATACCTACAGTGTAGAAATTTTTATGGTTTTGTAGGTCCACCAGGTATCACTAGCAGGGCCCTGACAGGGAGGGCTTACTATCCTGTGGTTGGAAGCAGCAGTTCAAGTGTTGGTGCTGTCCCAACTATCCATGGATCATCTGGCGCTGCAATATTTGCTAATGGTGGCTATGCTCCTAGTAGTGTTCATGCTGGAACTGCTCCTATCTACCCTAATCCAGCTCCTGCTTACTTCATCTGGCTCTAGAGCCATGCCCCATCAGGTGGTCATTCAGAGTCATCCACCTGCTACCTCTGCAGCAACCTCTACATCCACGCGTATCGCTCAACCATTACCTGCCAGAACTGCTGCGGCTTCTAGACATGCAAGACTTGTATCAGCAGGACTTGCTAACAATGGAAGGTACAGAAGGGCTAGGAGCTCTTACTACAGTCTCCATCCATTGATGGTAGAGGCAGAGGTAGATAGCCTTTTCTTCCCTGTTTCAATGAAGTTAAGTTCGTGTTGTGTAGAACTTGAAACTGATGTTGCTGCTGTTTGTGTAGCGGTTCATGATGGACCAGTTAGCCTTTTACGAATCAAGAGCAGCAGCTGCTGACCCCCACAGGGACATGAGACTGGACATTGACAACATGAGTTACGAGGTAAGGAGTACTGCATTTTGCTCCAAATGTCTTGCTTTGGAAATTTGAAGATTTCTTCTAACTAATATTTCGTTGTCTACAGGAACTTTTGGCTTTGGGAGAATCTATGGGTAATGTCAACACAGGCTTGGCTGATGAAAAAATTTCGAAGTGTGTGAAGAGAAGTGGTCTGCTGCAGTTCTGACCAGATGCAAATCGATCAAGATGACCAAGATCATGGAAGCTGCGTCATTTGCCTGGTACATTTTCTCAATATCTTCCTGTGTAAACTGATGCTTAATAAGTTAATATTGTATAACCATGGCCCAAAACTGTAGATTTGTATAACCATGGCCCAAAACTGTTGAATTCTATTTCTGACCGATGGATGCATTCTGACAGGAGGGTTACAAAGACAAGGATATGCTGGGGATACTGAAATGCAGGCACGACTTCCATGCAGACTGCATCAAGAAGTGGCTGCAGACGCAGAATTCATGCCCGGTGTGCAAAGCAGCTGCGGCTTAGGACAACACCAGAGGAGCAATCAACTATTGTGCTCCTCGTTCCATTCATTTTAGGCTCAGATTAAATTATGCCATTTCATTATTTTCCTCCTAGCCAGCCATGTAAATAAATGCTCTATGGTGATTAATTAGTTATCTCTTGGGTTACATTAGCCTAAATTCTTTTGTTGTATTGTAACAATCCAGTTGTGAAAGCAACTATTCATCAATCAAGTGGTTAAAAGCTCATGTCCCGGTTTTCGGATTCGCCGACACTTGAAATCAGTTGCGAGGTAACTTCTCTGGTGCCAGCCTTACAATTGATGGTGAAGTTGCTTTAGGGGCAACCATTGGTGATTGGTAACTTCGGATTTAAGGTGTGTTTTTTTTTCCCTAAGGAGTTCCATTTTTTAGAAGCATCTTACACGGATTAGGTTTACGGACTCTATTCTAGAAGGAAAGGAGAAGGAGGAATCTTGATTCTAGTCTGTTTGTATGTGTGCTCTTACCAAAACTCTTAGACCTTGGCAGATCTATATATATATGTGGGAGCTCTATGTTGTAATAATAGATATTGAGAGAAATAAAGAATAATCTTCCTATCTCTTGTGTCAATGTATTCTATTTTTATCCACTATGTTGATTATGAGAGACGAAGAGGGGAAGGTACGTTGATCATGAGGGACGGAGAGCGGAAGGTTCTAACCGCTGACAACATGTTATATAGTCTGATGGGTTAATCTGTGAGGTCATCTATTTTGGTTTCTATGAATCTTTGAAGACCTTGTACTCTCTCTCGGTTCCAAATTATAAGACGTTTTGGTTTTTTCTAAATTCATAACTTTTGTTACGCACCTAGATATATATTATTTCTGGATTTATATTAAAAACTATGAATCTAGAAATGCTTATAATTTGGGACAGGAAGTAAGTTGTACTCCCTCCGTATCCGTTTTAGATGACGTTCTGGCGTCGTAGTCGTTTGCGCGAAAGGAAGACGTTGCGGCTCGTGGGATGGAATTTTGACTCGTTTGCCCCTGCCGCTTGGGTTCGCACGCTCGGCCCGGTTATCCGCTCGACACTGCATTAATCGCGCGCCGCCTTCCTTCATCTCCGCATGCAGCCCGCTCGCCCGCCATCCATCACGCTCCTGCCATCCCTCGCCGCCTAACAGCAAAGTCGCCCACCAGTTCATCTTCCTCACATCACGCTCGGCATGGAGACCGGCGGCCAAAATGTTGCCGCCGACGGCCAAAACGCGCGCGCTGCACGAGCAGCCACCACGGCAAACGAAATGCATTCGTGTACAGTGCCATGCAAAATGCATCACATATAAAAAATAAGCGAGCTGCGGGGACTCGAACCGGCGACCTGCTTCGCTGGGCACCAAAGAGCTAGCCACTAGAGCAACGCATCTTTTCTGTACAGGGGACAACTGCAGCCCCATTTAATAAGGGTAGACATGGAAAATTACTCATTAATTAATCTCTCCTTGGTAAGCGTACTCATGTCCTAAACGTCATCTAAATATGATATGGAGGGAGTATGTGATATGTGAAGTATGATGATTGAATTCCTGAATGAGCACTGTGACAGATACAAATTGTGTGGGCTGGTTGGACCTGAGTGTTGAGAATGAAGACCTGAACTTGATGGCCTGCTTGTCGTGTGCCTGCGACTCCGTTCTTCATTCGCGTTTTAGACTAGTATAAGAATTCTTCTTTGTTGTCGACCTAATCTATTCTGCTTGTTTTCGGCTTCTGAAGGCTGTTTTGTTGGGTACTCTTGGTAGGATTTTTAATTAAGCCGGTGGAGAAGCCCCTACAAAAGCCCTTCCAAAAGGGGCCTAGATAGACTTAGTAAGAATAAGAATTTTTGTTTGCTTTATACCTGATGTGTGGTCATGTGCGTGTATGTACTCTACATGGATGCAGCACCCGGCTGATGGAGACGGTTGGATCGGATGTTATCATCGTGGCAGGCCGAACTGCCGATGCAGGAGCACACCGGAACCCGTCGTGCGATGCATCTCGATCCTAGTCGCTTTTTTTGTTTCCTGCCAAAGCTGAAAGAATCATTGTTGAACCAATTCCTACTCCCCAGAAATAAACTTTTAGATGCAGCGGCTATTCATGATGAAAGAAATGCACCAGCTGCTCGTTTACTTTTGTCCCCGAAATATTCCCTGGCGATCTGATCTTTCCTATGCTGGTTTGGTGACACCACTGGACACTGGACAGAGTGTCTTTGTGGTGCTGAACAGGGGAGCCTTTGGTAGATTAGATCCTAACCTGCACTCTCGCTCTCTCTGGTTAAATGAGGATTGGATTGATCTGTGAAGCTAACTGAAGTTGGTTGATTTTTTCTTAAAAAAATAACCAAAAGAATTAGGACCTGATGTGATAGCAAGGTTGCTACTTGCTGAAGTGCTAGTGAACAACTGCAGAGAAATCTTGTCCTAAGCTGAGTTATCCCCCTGAATGAAAAAGAAAAAGAAAAACAAAACATGCTACCAAATTTTAGAACTATAGGTCACCTGTTGTTTTGAGTTGTCTAATAACAAACTCTACCCAATTATGATTTATGATGGATTATCCCTGCAATTCACCCGGACGGCTAACATCAACCGTCTTGCTCGTTCATTCATTTGTCCCGTTCCATGTTTCGTTAAACTGGCAAACCTTTTCTCAGCTAATCAGCCCTACCAAAAACAATAGCCTATCACTGACCCTGTCACTCCCCCACAAGGCACAGATCAGCATCATTACCACCTTGTGATCGTCAGAAAGAGGAGGAAAATCGGGCCGCCCTCTTGTGATTTAGGCCCCTTGCATCTGCACTTGCTGCTGCTTGAAGCAAGCATGGCTGTTAGGCTGTTCCACCTGGGCAGCTCACCTCACCGTTTGGTGCCCTGTAACTGTAAGACTCACCCCCACCACCTTCTCTTACAGCTCACTCCTCTCCTCTCCAACCAACGTTCCTATAAGTGGCGGCATCCCAAGCACCACCTCGACACTGATCCAGCTGCGCTGCGCTGCATGCACAGAGCAAGTAACACGTCGCGCCCATCAGCAGCAGTCACCATGCAGGCCATGCGGAGACTCGTGCGCGTCCTCGTGGTGCTCGGCGTCGTGGCAGCCACGGCGTCGGCACAGGGCCCGACGGCAGCGCCAGCAACGCCCACGCCGGCCACCCCCGCGGCACCGGTGACTCCCGCGGCGCCGGCGCCCAAGGCCGCGACGACGTCCAGCAACATCACGGGCGTGCTGGCCAAGGGCGGGCAGTTCAACACCTTCATCCGGCTGCTCAAGTCCACGGGCGTGGCGTCCCAGATCGACAACCAGGTCAGCAACGGCGGGAACGGGATCACGGTGTTCGCGCCCACGGACAACGCGTTCCAGTCGCTGCCCTCCGGCACGCTCAACTCGCTGTCGGACCAGGACAAGAACGCGCTGGTGCAGTACCACGTCGTGTCCACCGCCATCCCCATGTCGCAGTTCGACACCGTCAGCAACCCGCTCCGGACGCAGGCCGGCAGCGCCTCCCCGGGGGAGTACCCGCTCAACATCACCTCCGAGGGCCAGCAGGTCAACATCACCACGGGCGTCGTCACCGCCACCGTCGCCAACTCCCTCTACTCCGAAGACAGCCTCGTCGTCTACCAGATCGACAAGGTGCTGCTGCCGGAGAAGCTCTTCGGCACGGCGGAAGCACCCGCGCCCGCGCCGCTCGCGCCGGCCAAGAAGAAGGGCAAGACGCCGGCGACCGTCGCGGACTCGCCCGAGGCGGAGGCGTCCCCGGACGCGACGACCGCGTCGCTCGCGCCGGCGAGGTTGACGACGGGAGGTGGCCTCGCCGCGGCTCTTGCGCTCGCCGGCGTGTGGTGGGGGCTGTAGTGACGGCGGTGAGAGTAGTGTGAGGTCTCCGATCCGGCCGTGACATCCATCATGCATGCCATCTTTTTTGTGTACTTTTTTTTTTGCAGGTCTTGTTGGTCTTTTCGTTTTTACTTTGCCCATTTTTGGATGAATTGTTCTTCCATGCCATTCAAATTGCTAGGAGTATGTCATGTATGTAATGTAATGTAATGTCATTGTCCCATTTTTACGTAATTTTACTAAAAATAAATACGTGTTGTGTATATTTCAGTACCTGGCCGGTTCGATTTAATTCAGTGCTCATACGTACACAAACATGAAACCACGAGTTTATCAGATTGGGCCCAGCTCCCTTACAAAAAATCACTCAAACAATGTTGAAGCAGATACATTCACACAATCTGACAGGCGAAAACAATGAGAATGCAAAGAGAGAAACACAATTATTTTTACGAGATCTCGCAAATGATAATTATTACAACCTCTCTTGCTAAAAAAATAAAGAAAAGAGTAATGAAAAGTAGCTTTACAACCTGTACAAGTGTAAGAACCAAGGAACAAGACATTCAGTTAAATTTTGTCAAATGCACATCAATCAATCAAGAAGGTTACAGTGAGCTTTCCATGCTGGAAGTCCTTGCATGAGCATTACAGCAACATGGAACAGATACCGATTGCCCAACTCTTCAGTTGTATATTGATTCATTAGGAAACATATCCCTGTCATCGCCACCGGTTGTTGAAGCATGTAGTAGGATCCCCAAATGTTGTGGTAAACATGCCCTGATGTCTTCCTCCATACGACAGTCTACCAAGAAAACGTTCTGAAGTGAATGTGGCAGCTTCACAATTCCTAGTGCAGGACAGTCTTGGGCAAGCAATCTCTCCAAACTCCTCAGATTGGAGAGCCTTCTCAAGCTTCTGTTGTTCCTGACCTTGAGCCAGACCACTTCAGGCAGATTTGCAACCTCTTCGAGGCTATCTGCACCTTCGATTTGAATCCTTTGTAAGCTGGTTAGTTTTGACAGCCCGTCTGGAAGAGCATGTAGCTTGAGGCAGTTGATGAGCATCAGGCGCTTGAGATGTGGCATCAGGAGTTCAGGACCTGCTGAGGGTTCATTTGCATCTTACTGCATAACTCATGTGTGTTCAAAGACCAGCACACTAAGTTACACATGTCAAATATGTAACACAACTCAAGTCTAGGGGAGAATATAATTTGTTCTCCTTCTCTCATGCCTTGGCCTAAAAGCTCTGTCTCCATCTTAAGTCTTAACTATGCATCTGCTCCTTGATCTTCAACACCAGCAGATCAGGCAGTTGTCCAACTGGTGGAATTGGGGGCATGAGATGCAATCGTTGAGATGCAGATGTTCCATGTTTCTGAAAATAGCCGATGATGGTGAAGCTTGGGGCCATGATGGAAACTTGGTCCCCAGAAAACCATGAATAAATGGTGGGTCAGATTTGGTGGTGGCACAAGATTTTCATAAAGTGTAGTCATATTTCTCTGGCTTTCATTTGTCCCATGAAGTGCTTCATAGGAAATGCTCCTGTCTATAGTGCAGCCAAGTGCTAGTTCTTTTAACCTTGTCTTGTCATTCAGAACTACATTGCTACTTTCACTCTTTCAAGCTTATCAATTCGGAGACGCCTAAGCTGTGAGAGGCTTTGCAATTCGTCCAGCTTGAATCCATTAGGACTTTGAAAAACTCCCATGAGCTGAGCATGTCAAGATGGCGCAATCCCCCAATTCCACGTGGCATCAAAGTAATCGAAGTCTAATTGAGGCGAAGAAACCTCAGGCTTGATAGTTTTGCGATACTATTTGGCAACACTGGAACCTCACTGCAACCCAGCAATGAAACATACTGTAGATTTAGAAGACGCCCTATTGACTTTGGGATTCCCTGGAGTTTTGTGAAACTGAGATTCAGAACCCTCAAATGCACCAAATTCTTCACAGGTTTAGGGACTGCCCTGATGCTTGTCTCACTAAGAATGAGAATGAGAAGATGTTTGAGCCTCCTGAACAATTCACCATCTATGATAGAAAAGTTTGGGTGTTAAACAGTGCCAGCGTACGCAAACGGACAATCTTTTTCAGTGCAGCCGGCAGTCTCTCTCCAACATTAGCAATCCCCACATGGCGCAACATTGGTACAGAATCTGTAATCGTGCGCGCCTCAATGAACATAGACTCATCTTTTGACAGATACTGGGATAGTGACCTTAGAAGGTCGTGCATTGTAGATCTGCTCTTGTCAAGATACCTTGGGTGTAGCTGCATGAGGTTCCTTCTGACAAGCTCATCGTAATAGCCTTCAGTGGCATCATGCATTGAAAGACTGCCCTTTTGGCTCACCAAGCCTTCAGCGGCCCACCAGTAAGAAATGGCATCCTTATGAATTTGGGAGCTCGCAGGGAATATTGAGCAGAAAAGGTATCCCTGTAGCTCCAATATAATAGCCCTTGTACTCGATCTGGAAGCCCGTCCAAAGACCATTCACAATCATGTACCCCTTCCCATTCAGCTATTGACAATACACCGGCGATCACCTTGATGGCAAGAGGAAGGCCATCGCATTTTAAGACAATTTGTCTTCCAATATCTCTAAATCTTCTACCATTTCAATTTCCTGCTTTCTCAAAATATCTTTCAGTAGCAATTCTAAGCCAGTGTCCTCGTTCATCTTTAGTACACGGTGAATGTGTACTGATCTTGTTTCTTGTAATTCTGCTCTGTGCCTTGTACTAATTAGGATCCCATTGGGTTGAAGCTGATGTTCAAAAGGCCTACATAGTAGATCAGTCCAGACATCTGCGCCCCACACATCATTGAAAACTAGAAATACAGTCTTCCCATATACGCAACGGACAAATAGCTCACAAGCTCTGCTCTGGTGGTTTGCTGCTCTGCACCTCCTCCAGCTTCCCTAATCATCTGCTTCAGCAAATTGATCTCATCAAAAGTTTCAGTAACACAACCAAATCCTGAGCCGAAATGCGAAATGCCTTCTCTATCCGTGGATCATTATATATCCTCTTAGCTAAGGTTGTTTTACCAATTCCTGGCATCGCCTCGTTGCCAAAAAACACAGAATTTTGAATCCACATCTCTGTAAGCAAGCAGTTTCTCAACCATCTCATTGGTACTGTTTACAATATCTGCCCCAACAACATCTGGCAAAGAATCAGTCTGACAGATGTCTACATTATGGACGCTAGTATGCTCAGGGATAATTCTGTCCAACCTAAGCATAACTCTGTCCTTCAAAATTCTTTCGAGTCTTTTGTTATTGTCCTTAATTCTATAACCAATCTCACAGTTGAATTGAAAGTCTCCAAGACAAGAGAAGGATGGGGCTTTGTGGCATACCCGTTGATTCAGCATAGAGGATAGCTGGCTATGGGATGATCTCTGGCTCTTTTTTTTTTGAAGACATCACCGGAGGGGTGAGAGCCCCACCTGAATGGATTTTCCATTGATTCCGGCGAGCCGGTGGATGGAGGGTGCCAAGGCACCTACAGGGTCGAGGACCCGTAGTCATATTTAGATTACAAATGAGGAGGTAGGAGAGCTTAGTTCATTACAAACATTGCGCACCACTTGTCAACTGTCCATCGATCTTCGACTTTTAGGCGGCAGCTCCAGAGGCGACATGCTTCTTTGGCAGTAGCAAGCAGCCGCCGAAGGCAAGGCTGTTGCTGACGGAAGACGACGTCGTGCCTATGGTTCCAAACTTGCCAGCAACAGAGGAGAATCATTGTAGAAAAGAGCTTTGATGGCACCTCAGCCGGCCTGGGCAATTCCCAGAGCCTGTTGACAGGAGGGATAGGCAGGCCTCTCCATCCAAGGTGGTTCCAGAAAGATCTAGCGACCGTGCACTGGAAGATGAGATGGTCACATGTCTCAGTGGATTGGCCGCAGAGTTCGCAAATGTCGTCATCCAGGACATGCTTGTTGTGGAGGTTTGCTCGGCACTGAATTCTTTCATGGAGCAGCAACCAACCGAAGAACCGAACTCGGGGGGGGGGGGGGGGGGGGGGTGAGCACGGCTTTTCCAGACGAAGTTGTCGATCATACTGACTTGTCCGGAGTGTGTCGAGACACGGTATATGCTGCCGGTGTCCAGCCTGTTCGCCGTGCAAGTAAACTTGCTGGAGCGTTCGTCTGGCTGCTGTTGTAGGTTGATGGAAGCAATGATAGCCTCGACCTCAGCCTTCTCGCTGCATGCCTGGGGAGAGAGTCGCGGCACCAGGATGGTCGCAAGGCCGCGAATGCATACTTCATTTGGCTGAGTGCAGTGACTGAGTAGGCAGGGAAATTTGAGTGCCAGCGTGGTGCCCTCTGTCCATGAATCCCACCAGAACGTCGTAGATGCACCATCTCCAATGACGACCTTGGTTATACATCTGTATGCTGGCAGTAGAGATTTCAGGCCATCCCAGTGGTTACCGTCATTGATGGAACAGAGATCTCTGGCTCTTGATGGAACAGAGATCAATCAGATCATCAGCATCATACATGATGTCTTTCAGCTGATTCAGCCAGGTGTTGATGGCACTATCATGGATCCTCTTCACCTCAGGATCAACAAGTACGCTCTTCATGTAGTCCAGACGACCTTTGAGCACTTGAAGATGTGCTACACCAAGGGCTCTCATCACCCTGTCTTCAATCAGATCAGCTAACTTAGTATATCAATAGGGTTGCACCTTGTATTCTAGTGTGGGAGTTAGTTGATTCCTTCTGAGACTTGTCAACAAACAGAACACTCTCTGGTCTCAATGCTAGAGATGAAAGATAATGTCAACGTGTTTAGCCTAAGCATCGCAGAAGGCCATAGATGCAACCGTCACAAAATAGTAGTCTAGAATCTAGATTATAGACCAGAGATGAAGTGCATGTTTAGAATTCCTTCTCCCTTTCTGCACAGAAAAGAAGATAGTCATGTTCAATTCGAATAAAATAGCATTACATGTGTGTTGACATTCATGTCTAATGCTAGAGATGAAATGATAAAAAAATGACATGGTGTTTTAATGAAAGCATATTTTTGGGTACCGTGCTGTGTTTGAAAGTACTAGTACATAATTTATCTCGGCGATGTATTCATTTGGAAACAAAAAGGCAGGCAGGTTCATCTAAACTGCATCACCATATATATATCTGGGTCCCTAGAGCTGATCGACTGCAAAGGGGATGAGATTGTATTATCTGCGAGAGACTCTGATGTTATCGTCGTAACACTGGCGCAGTGGGATTTGGGGGCAAAATACATAAACTAGCCATCAGTAGTCTCCCAAGCAGACGCAGCATTTAGTATCAATAGTTTTGCTTTGAGGATGCAACAACTAGTGATGAAGACTTTGTCCACTGCACGCGGCAACAAGAACACGAGATGTTCCACTGGCAATAGGATGGAGCAGGGAAACATGGGTGAAGAATTTCTACGTACGCACCAAGCATGACATCCGTGCATCCCTGTAGTCTGTAGATGAGCATCTCTCACCGGCATTCCATCGAACACCTTTCATCCCTGTAGAAGACGGCAGGCAGAATACAGGCTGACATACAGGCAGATTGGCAGAAGCAAAGAGGAGCTAATCATAGGCGGACCCAGGGCCCGGCGACCCTGGGCACCTGCCCGGGCTCTCTACGGCGACCACCTGACACAGGGCAGCAGAGCCAGTACAGCACCGCAGCTCTGGAGAATGCAGCGTCTTGGTTAGCACGTCGATCACTACCTGCTCCATAATCAATCACTTCGTTGGTTCTCGAATCTCGACTCTCACAGAGCGACAAACAAGCAGCTGATAGTACTCTCAGATGCTACCATGTAGTAATTCATATTAATTTTTTATTTTTACTCAACAGTTAAATTACCATTCTTCGACGGTCTCATAAAAATGTATGTAGCGTATACCTGTGAGCTTACATAGTCTATATTAGACTTTTGGTAGCAATTTGTTAATGTACAATCTATTTTTATTGTCATAATTACGGAGATAATTGGTGATATCTCCTTTTCCTTGCTCCCTGATTGGTGGCTTGACCGGCTCCGGCTCCGGCTCTAATCTCCTTCATGTATTGTAAAGTAACTATTTTTATATTTTTCTCAAAAAGAACAGGAGCTGGTAAAACCATACTTTTTAGTTTATATCAGCAGTCGATATGTTTATGCGAACTTGTTCTTCGTTCTTATGTTCGCCCAAGATTCTACAAAGTGCCTGTTTAGTTCCCAAAATTTTATAAAATTTTTCAAGATTCCCCGTCACATCGAATCTTTGGACGCATGCATGAAGCATTAAATATAAATAAAAAATAAAATTAATTACACAGTTTAGACGAAATTCACGAGATGAATCTTTTAAGCCTAATTAGACTATGATTGGACAATAATTGCCAAATAACAACGAAAGTGCTATAATACCATTTTCCAAAAAATTTCGCCAACTAAACAGGGCCAAAATTTCTGGGTCCAGGAGCGAATGAAACGAAACAAGCGCATTCCTTTGACCTGACCATGACTGGCAGGCGCCAGATCGGTAGCCACTCGCCAGCGCGTGGTGTTGGCCCATGGCAGAGCCAGAGGAGATCAGACTATTCACTATTGTCCATGGCAGAGGCAGAGGAGATTAGGGCCTTGACCATCCTAGTGATAGACGCGACTATCGCGATCGCGACAAGAGGGAGAAAAAAAAAAAACTCCATCCGTCTGAAAATACAAAGGGTGGTTTGACTTAACATGGAAATTCTTCTGCTGAACTCTCAAAACTCCCCTAATGACCTAGTAGCTAATTTGTCGTGTAACTGAAAAGTAAATGGCCTCCCCATCGATATATGTCCCCCCCCTGATCTTAAGTTCTAGCTTGGTCACTGAGTGGTGGCACACCCGTAACACATTAGTTCAGCATACTCCATCCTTCGCAAATTCTAAAATCGTCCAAATTAACCTTCCTGCACAGGTTCAAAGTGGTTTTGAAGACGGCTTCATCTTTTTTAATTAAAGAAACTATAAATACTTGATAAGATCTTTAAATCACATAAAACGCCTCCAAGCTTCTAAAAAATCCGACTAAAGTTCTAGAGATAGATTGGGATATAAAAAATACAAATAAAATATTTAGAGCTTGTGTTATTTCTAGAAGATTTTAGAAATTAGATTTAGCTTTAGAAGCCGAAAATATCTAAAAAATCTAGAAAAATCCAAAACATTCTAATTCATGTTTGAAAAACTTTTCACAACAAAAAACGTAGGCACAACAGTTAGGAATGCACAGCCCAAATGCATTCAGCGTTACGGTATGTAGCATTTATGCTGGTTGCATCTCTTTTTTTGCCATGAATTTTTTTTATAACGCATTTAGATAACAACTAAAATTTTTGGGAGTTTTCTACATTTTTTTGATAACTTCCCCTTTTTCTTAGAGTAGTTTCTTTACAGGCTTCTAGACATAGTTTTACGAGCACTAAATATTTTATTTATGTTTTTCATATCCCAAACTATCTCTAAGATTTTCTTTGAAAGTTTTAGAAGTTTATATGTATTTTTCATGGATTCAAAATCTTGTCAACTATTTATCGAATCTTTACATTAACTAAAAAAAGAATAAATCGTCTTGATAACCACTTCAATTGATAGCAAGGTTATTTGAACAGTTCAAAAAGTTTAGAATTTAAGAAAAAACATATCACACGACAATAATTAGAGGAGTAAAATGATTTTTTATTACCAGTGCGATTCTCTTTCATCCCTGTTTGATTTTTTATTACCAGTGCGATTCTCTTTCATCCCTGTTTGGGTGTGCATATATTTATCTCAATCCACGTGTGTTGAAGTAGATAGGAGTGGAATTAAACTAAATTTCATTTTATTTTACTTTAATACATGTGAATTGAAGTAGATCATCAAACAATGCCTTCCTTTTCACGAGGTCGGAATGGAGTGGACTTTTAGGCGGCGCCCCCGCTCCCTCCTGCCCACCGGACGCGGACGGACCTGTGCTTTTTGGGACGGCAAAAATACGACGGGAGCACTGCACCAGTGCACCGTACGTAGACGTAGGTGGAGTGTGTGCGCCTCCGCATCCGCATGTTGGAAAAGCAACGCCGAGATCCATTGCGGCAGAGTGATCTTCAGCGATATTCGGCACCTCTTAGCTAATGAATTTGTGTGCTTAGCTATTTCTCTAATTCCACGATGTACCAACTCGTCTGCGCACGAGCTTGCAAGTTTGGGTTTAGCTTGGAAACCAGGACAGTCATGTGTTTGGACTGGACCTCTTCCCGGTTCTGTAACTGTGCAGGTGATGGGCGATTTAGCGGAATCAAGTGATGGTAATGAAAGGTTGTTGAAAGTGCACAAGTCCTTTAGTGGATTTTGGATGATCGAATGGTAACGTGATTAAAAGTCTAGCAAACTTCGAGCACCTGGACTCAGGAATAAAATCTTCGACCGACTAAAACTGGACATAGAGCACGTTACCTGAACCAGTATAAATCCTGTCATTGAGTGCTAGGCCACATCCGATCACAATACACGGCAAAATTATAAATATTTATTTGTTGGTCACTTTTCGCACCGACGGTTGGCGTCGTCCGTGGGGACAACGCCATGCGTTCACGCTTTTGGTCATCGGATGGCCCACCTTTCCACCATCTTCGGCATGGCGGGCTCAAGCGATACGATTCGCTTCGGCTCGCTAGAGTTTCCCACGCTCCCACCTGTTGGGATGTGGGTTCCTCCCGTCTTCGAGCCGTTCCAGAGCTTCCTCTTTGGAAGTCTGAACTTTGTCGCCGACCAGCTCGGCGTACTTTGCCTCTGCGAGGAGGCACTTGTCCCGGCGTCCATTGAAAGAGGAGCGCCCTCTGCCGGCTTTGGGCCACTCGACGACCTCAATGTCGAGACACCCGCGCTTCACCTTAGGCCCATACCGAGCTCAAACACCACGGTGAGTAACATACATATTGTTCTTTACTCGCTGTTTAATACCTTCCGCCGGCTCTCCGGAGGGACCCCGTTGCCCCCCCCCCCCCCCGCGACCGCCGTGCGACCGGTTCCCCTATGGCTTCGCGTCCCCCGCGGACGCGTACGCACGGGGGCTCCGAAGGATGCTGAC
Source organism: Miscanthus floridulus (assembly GCF_019320115.1). Lineage (NCBI taxonomy): Eukaryota > Viridiplantae > Streptophyta > Magnoliopsida > Poales > Poaceae > Miscanthus > Miscanthus floridulus. The sequence continues at coordinate 15,706,368 of NC_089584.1, read as the reverse complement.
GCCGCCCCCTCTCACATCCAAATTCATGGGGATGGTGGGCTATGCTCCCACATCTTTTCATGATCTCGTGGATGATGAGGTCAAAAGCGACGGCTCCAGCATCGGCGATGTCGCGACACCTGACCACCCTCTTTTCCCGGGAGTGCGCTATGGCGGACGCTTCGAGACAGCCACCGGTGGTAGCAGAGTCCCTATAGACTCACACCCCTCCAGACCCTCGTGCGGAGGTCCTCACTTGTGCACAGAAGCACGGCGGGGAGTTACAACAAAGGCGATAGAGCCAGCCACCACCTGTGCTAGCGTGCTCGGCGTAGCACGCTATGCCACACGCGCGGAACCCAGCGAGCGGTGCTCGGAGTCGCGCCCGTTAGGTCTAGCGCAACACCTTGGATAGAGGGAATGACCCCCCTCAGTTCGCTCAAGCTGGCTAGAACATCGTTGCTGCGGCGATGCTTCTGCGTGGCCTCTCTGAGCTGGTCGACCCCCAGGAGCTAGCAATCCACCGGAACCTTCGGGCGCTGGTGGAGACCACCGCCGTTCAACAGGCAGAGAGCTCTGTGTCGTGACATCAGCTCGTGCCCTCTTGCTCCACCAGGGGACAGGGGCCGCACTAGTCGATTCGCTCCATCCACTCGCCACTACAGTTGCCGAGAGTGGGGCAGGATTCCACGACTGCACCGCAGCTCGACCTAATGCCCGCTCCACACCGACCACCTATACACGAACATCTTAGGCCGAACCATGACGCTCACAACGTCATCAACAATCGATGCCATGTCCGACACAATGATGACATCTATCGAGTGGCAGCGAGAGCAGTTGGCACGGATCTCAGCCTGACCGTCGAGGAGTGTGGGGACAGCCACTCTAGGCGTGGAGGCCAACCAAATGACCAGAGACCCAGCCCGGATGGCCTGGGGCCATGGGCCTTCGGTCGTCGCATCCAAAGAGCGGTGTTCCCGTAGCGTTTCCGGCCACCCACCAACATAGCCAGATACACTGGGGAGACCAACCCTGGTATATGGCTTGAAGACTTTTGGCTCGCCTGCCGAGCTAGAGGAGTGGATGATGACCACTTCATCATCCAGTACCTCCCCATCTACGCAGGGGAGCATGTTCGAGCATGGCTCGAATTCTTACCGCCCGACAGCATCCGTGACTGGGCGGATCTCAAGAGGGTCTTCGTTGGGAATTTCCAAGGGACATATGTCTGTCCTAGGAATTCCTAGGACCTCAAGAGCTGCGAGCAGGAGCCCAACAAGTCCCTACGGGATTACATCCATAGGTTCTCAAAACGGTGCAACTCCCTTCCTAATGTCGTTGACACGAACGTCATCGGCGCATTCCTCTCTGGGACAACCTGTGAGTCCTTGATCCACAAGCTCGGCTGTCTAAAGCCCCGTACCACCCGAGACCTGCTCGACATCGCCACGAACCACACCTCCGGCGAGGAGGCAGTAGGGGCGGTCTTCAACGACAGTCGGGACAAGGGCAAGGCCAAGCACGAGGACCAAGGCAAGGGCCCCTCCATGCAAAGGGGCAAGAAGAACAAGAAGGATCGGCGCTGACCGACCAACCCAGCTTTGGTCACCGCAGCTGATCGTGTGGGCAAGCAGCCCCAGCAGGGCTAGCCCGACCACTTCGACAAGCTCATGGAGAGTCCATGCACCAACCATGTCTACCCTGTCAGGCACCTCTACAAGGACTACGAGCTCCTCAAGCGCTTTCTGTGGCACACCGACAAGTCGAAGGAAGGGAAAGGCAAGGAGGCGGCGGCTAGGATAGGAGGCATGTTGGGAAGGATGATGATGGCTTCCCCAACCTTGAGGAATGCCTCATGATCTTTGGGGGATCCAACCCCATCCACTCCAAGTGCCAGCACAAGGTGCACTACAAAGAGGCATGTGCCGCTGAGACGGTCGTCCCCTCTTTTCTTAGATGGTCGGACTCCACGATAACTTTCGATAAGAGAGACCATCCTTCCCACGTCGCCCAACTGGGTCGCTACCCGCTTGTTGTCGACCCCATTGTCCGCAAGAAGTGCCTCACCAAGGTGCTGATGGATGGGGGTAGCGGCCTCAACATTCTCTACGTCGACACCCTCGACGCCATGTGCATCCCTTGGTTGGAGCTTTGCCTAGTGAGCTCTCCCTTCCATGACATAATCCTAGGGACGCATGCGTACCCACTTAGGCAGATTGACCTACCCATCACATTTGGCGACCGAGCCAACTTCCGCTCGGAGGTCCTCACCTTTGAGGTAGGGGACTTTCCAAGGTCCTACCATGCCATTTTGGGGCGGCCATGCTACACCAAGTTTATGGCGATCCCCAACTACACCTACCTCAAGTTGAAGATGCTAGGACCGAACGATGTCATCACTATGGGTAGCACCTTTTCGCACACCTACACGTGCTACCGTGAGCATTATGAGCTCACCACTGCTGTCATCAACTCTGTCGAGCTCCTAGAGCTCGGGAATTCATCAACTCTGGCAGTCCTAGACTGCAATGAGCTAACCTCATCGAGTGCCTTCCACCCGACCGAGGAAACCAAGGCGGTGGGGATTGACCCCGCCAACCTGACCAAGACGGTACAGATCGGAACCAAGCTCCCAGCAAAATAGGATAGCGAGCTCGCTGACTTTCTACGCGCCAACTATGATGTCTTCATGTGGAAACCTTCTGACATGCTGGGCATACCAAGGGAGGTCGCCGAGCACGCATTACGCCTTGTCTTGGGCTTAAAGCCCGCAAAGCAATGCCTACGTCACTTCGACGACAAGAGGCGCAGGGCCATAGGCGAGGAGATCACCAAACTCCTGGTAGCCGGATTCATCAAAGAGGTATACCACTCCGACTGGATGGCCAATCCCATTCTTGTAAAAAAGATCAGGAAATGAAGAATGTGTGTTGATTATACTAGCCTCAACAAAGCGTGTCCAAAGGACCATTTTCCTTTGCCATGCATAGACCAGATAATCGACTCCACCTCAAGATGTGGAATCCTCTCCTTTTTGGATGTCTACTTTGGCTACCACCAGATCACGATGAAAGAGTCTGACCAGGTCATGACTCCATTCATCTCACCCTGTATGGTTCGTACTACTACATAACCATGCCTTTTGATATGAAGAACGCTGGCACCACCTATCAACGGTGTATGCAGTGATGCTTCGCCAACCAAATTGACCTGCCCGACTAGCCTGACCAAGTCGAGCGGCTGAAACCAACAATCGCCGTCTATGTAGATGACATAGTGGTCAAAATAGCTCAAGCTAGCAACCTGATCGCAAACTTGGACACAACATTCATGAACCATCGAAGGTTCAGCGTCAAATTGATCCTGAAAAATGTGTTTTCGGGGTCCCAAAGGGGAAGCTGCTCGGATACATCATGTCCGAGCAGGGCATCAAAGCCAACCCCGATAAAATCATGGCCATCTCCAACATGGGCCCTATACGCAACGTCAAGGGCATACAGAGGCTCACCGGCTGTTTGGTCGCCCTAAGCCAGTTCATCTCCCGACTAGGCGAGCGCGAGATGCCTCTCTATAAACTTCTCAAGAAGACAGACACATTCATCTGGATAGAGGAGGCATAGCAGGCTCTAGAAAGCCTCAAAGCATCACTAACGTTGGCCCTAATCCTTGTCGCTCTCGAATGGGGAGAACCCCTCCTCCTCTACATCGTGGCAAACAACCACATGGTGAGCGTCACCCTGGTCGTTGAAAGGGAGGAGCCAGGACACCCCCAGAAGGTCCAACGACTAGTATACTTCATCAGTGAGGCACACACTAATGCCAAGGTTCGATACCCCTAGGTTCAGAAGCTTCTATACGCCATGCTTATGGCGATCCGGAAGCTCCTGCACTACTTCACCGACCATGAAGTCATTGTCATTACTTCATACCCGCTGGGAGACATCATCCGCAATCGTGATGCCATAGGACAGATCTCCAAGTGGGCACTCAAGCTCATGGGACATGACATCAGGTATATCCCCTACACAACTATCAAGTCTCAGGCTTTTACCGATTTTATCGCCGAATGGACGAAGGTCTAGCTCCCGACCCTAGACGTCACCCATGAGTATTGGACGATGTACTTTGATGGGTCAGTCATGGTGCTCGGCTTGGGGGCTAGAGTGGTTCTGATCTCTCTGAATGGGAACAGGCTCCGCTACATGATCTATTTCCATTTTTTAGCCTTAAACAACGCTTCGGAGTACGAGGCCCTCATCAATGAATTGCGCATCACCGTCGAGCTTAGCGCCACGTGACTATATGTCCGCGGTTGAAAGCTCTAGTTTGGTTTTGGTTAATTGATGAAACCCTAAGTGCTAACCTAGTTTATCAAGATGATTATGAGATAGGTAGCACTACTCCAAGTGATGAAGCAATGGCGAAGATCATGACAATGGTGATGGCATGGTGATGGTCAAATGCTTAAACTTGGAAAAGAAGAAAGAGAAAAACAAAAGGCTCAAGGCAAAGGTATAAAATATAGGAGCCATTTTGTTTTGGTGATCAAGACACTTAGTGAGTGTGATCACATTTAGGATTGATAGCCGTACTATTAAGAGGGGTGAAACTCGTATCGGAATGCGGTTATCAAAGTGCCACTAGATGCTCTAACTTATTGCATATGCATTTAGGATCTAGTGGAGTGCTAACACCCTTGAAAATGTTTGTGAAAATACGCTAACACATGTGCATAAGGTGATACACTTGGTGGTTGGCATATTTGATCAAGGGTAGTGAAGTTTAGGTGCAAGGGCAAGAAACTCCACCGGTACCCTAGACAGAAAAATTGGAGGTCACTGTGAGTTACCGGACGCTGATCTTGGGTGGACCAGCGTGTCCGGTCAGGTGTGGCAGAGAGGTCGCCAGTTTCGGTGTTGCACCGGATGCTGGACCTGAGATGCACCGGACGCTGGTTTCTGCGTCTGGTCAAACTGACATGGCAACACAGTGACTAGGGTTTAGCACCGGACGCTGGTCTGTGTCTGGTCAAGGTGGACCGGACGCATCTGATCGAAGAAAACCGGATTTGGACCCTTACTGTAAATGACCGGACGCTGGTGGTTCAGGGTCTGGTCAGTTTTGCTGGAGCGTCCGGTCAGTTAATAGCCATTGTGATCTGGCGGCTCAAGTTTAACGCAGGATGACACGTGGCTTACATCGGTTGACCGGACGCTGGGTCTAGAGTCCGGTCAGTCTGACCGGAGCATCCGGTCAGCCCGTAGTATGCCTAGTGAAGGGGTACAACAGCTCTATTTCGTAGGGGCTTCTATTTAAGCCCCATGGCCGGCTCAAGCTCACTCTCTTGCACATTTTCATTGACATAGCAACCTTGTGAGCTTAGCCAAAGTCCTCCCACTCATCTCCATCATTGATTCATCATCTTTGTGAGATTGGGAAAGAATCCAAGTGCATTGCTAGAGTAATTGCATCTAGAGGCACTTGGTATTCATGTTGCGCTGCGGATTTTGCTTGTTACTCTTGGTGGTTGACACCACCTAGACGGCTCGGTGCAGTGGTGGAGGATCGGCACGAGTTGGTGATTGTTCATGGTCATCTCCGGTGATTATGAGGGGAGTTGTACCTTCCCCGACGGAGCGCCGAAAGGTAACTCTAGTAAATTGCTCGTGTCATTGAGTTACCTCACTTGTGAGTTGGTTCTTGTGGTGTCCTATCATGTGGACGAGGTTTGTGAAACACGTCTTAGCCGCCGAACCACCAAGTGTTGGTCGACACAACAGGGACGTAGCATGTTGGCAAGCACGTGAACCTCAGGAGAAAATCGATTGTCTCTTGTCTTTGGCATTCTTCCGGTGATTGGCTATATATTCATCTTGTGATTGGTTCATTTCCTACATGTTGGTATAATCACCCTACTCACTTATTTACATTCTTGCAAACTAGTTGACACAAGCTCTTTAGTGTAATTAGAATTGAGAGCTTGCCTTATTATTTACATTCATCTAGTTGAGCTCTTTAGAGTAGCAAGGTTGAGAGCTCTTAGTGAGTAATTACATAGCAGTGTGTGTGCCTAAGTAATCATTGCAACTAGAATTGTTGGATAGGTGGCTTGCAACCCTTATAAAGCTAGAGTAAGTTTGCATTACGCTATTTATCATACTAATCAAATTGCTCTAGTTGATTTGTAGATTTTTAAATAGGCTATTCACCCTCCTCTAGCCATATTAGAACCTTTCAAGTGGTATCAGAGCCGTGGTCACCGTTTGATTGAAGGCTTAACAACCTCGGTGTCAAATTATGGCTCAAGTTGTGTTCAACCATGTGGGGGGCAAACCACCTTTCTTTGATGGCACAAGCTATGACTATTGGAAGAGAAAGATAAAAATGTATCTTGGTTCAATCAATGATCAAGTATGGGAAGTGACCAAAAATGATTATGCTATCATTGATCCCAACAATCCCACCAACCAAGGTAGATCCAATAAGCAATACAATACAATGGCTCTCAACACCATATACAATGCCATTGATTCTAAGGTGTTTGAGCAAATCAAGGATTATGAGAGAGCTAATGAGGCGTGGACAAGATTGGAGGAAACTTATGAGGGCACATCGGAGGTGAAGAGTGCCAAGTTGTATATTCTCAAGGACAAGTTGACAAGCTTCAAAATGAAAGATGATGAGAGCATTCCAGAGATGTTCCATCGGTTATAAGTAATTGTCAATGACTTGAAGGCTTTGGGAGAAAAGATCAAGAATGATGATGTCTCTCACCAGTTCTTGATGTGCCTACCTCCAAGATTTGAGATGTTAAGATTGCTCATTATAAAAGGAGGATTGAAGGACATTACCCCCAACCAAGTACTAGGTGATGTCATGACACAAGAGACATACCGTGTGGAAAGGGAGAGGGATGACAAGGATGACAAGAAGGAAGAAGAAGAAAAGCATAGCATTCAAGGCTAGCTCATCATCATCAAAGAACAAGGGCAAGTCCAAGAAAGAATCAAGTAATGATGATCTTAGTGATATTGATGATGAAGCTATGGCTCTCTTTGTGCGCAAGATGGGAAAATTCATGAAGAAGAAGGGCTATGGTGCAAGAAAGAGAAGAGATCACACCAAGAAGAAAGAGTATGTGAGAAGATGCTATAATTGCAAGAGCCCTGATCATGTAGTCACAAATTGTCCATATAATAGTGATAATGATGAGGATGAGAAGAAGAAGCACAAGGAGAATAAGAAAGAAAAGAAGGAGAAGAAGGAGAAGAAGATGACCTTCCAAAAGAAGAAGAAGGGTGGAGGATATGTGGTCACATGGGATAGTGATGGCTCTTCTGATAGTGATAGCTCTAGTGATGATGACAAGAAATCTATCAAGAGAGCACTAGCAAGCATCGCCATCAACAACAAGCCCTCCATCTTCGACACTCCATCGACATGCCTCATGGCAAAACCTACCAAGGTAAAATATGATGTGAGTGATGATGATGAATGTGAAAGTGATGCTTGTAGGAGTAATGATGATGATGAAGAGTACTCCAAGGAGGAGCTCATGGACATGTGTGAGCAAGTGCATACTTGCCTTGAGATGAAGAGAAAGGAGTGCAAGGAATTGAATAAGAGAGTCAAATTTCTTGAGCAATCCCTTAATGAGCTCAATGCAACTCATGAGAGGCTAATGGAAGCCCATGAGAAGCTTGGCAAAGCTCACTCTAAGCTTGAAAAGGCTCACTCCTCTCTCATTGAGCAAGTCAAAATGGAGAAAGCTAAGAAGGAGCAAGTGATCATAACATGTGATGTGGGACTAACATGTGATCTTATTGATGAATCTTTTCATGAACCCATTATTGTTGCTCCTACTAACACTTCTTGTAGCACTACTACTTCCACTTCACCCTTGAGTGATGGTCTCACTTGTGATGCCTCACTTATGGTGGAAAATGAAACCCTCAAGAAGGAGGTGAATGAGCTCACTCATGCCTTAGGCAATGCCTATGGTGGAGAAGCCCACTTGCTAAAGTGCTTGGGTAGCCAAAGGTTTTCTCTCAACAAAGAAGGATTAGGCTATACCCCCAAGAAAGGCAAGGCGGCCTTTGTCACTCCCAAAGCTAGCTTTGTGAAGGGCAATGGTCGGTTTTGCAATAGATGCAAGCAAGTTGGGCATATAGAGTAAAATTGCAAGACCAATAAGAACAAGCTACCTAATGTATCCTCAATTAAATTTGATTCTTGTTACATGCTTTATAAGGGTACCAATTGTGTGAAGGCTAAGTTCATTGGTACACCAATTGTGGGCCCAAAGAAGAAGGCCATTTGGGTACCAAAGACCTTGGTGACTAACCTACAAGGACCCAAGCAAGTTTGGGTACCTAAAAGGAATTGATCTTCTTTTGTAGGTAAATTATAAAGCCAGAGGAAGGCATTGGGTGCTTGATAGTGGGTGCACACAACACATGACCGGTGATTCAAGAATGTTCAATTCAATCAATGAAAGCAAGAGCAATGGGATTGGTAGTATAACATTTGGTGACAATTGCAAAGGCAAGGTCAAAGGACTTGGTAAGATTGCAATATCTAATGATTTGAGCATTTCCAATGTGCTACTAGTAGAGAGCTTGAACTTCAACCTATTGTCGGTAGCTCAATTGTGTGATCTTGGTTTCAAGTGCATTTTTGGTGTGAATGATGTAGAGATCATAAGTGTAGATGGCTCTAACTTGATATTCAAAGGATTTAGATATGAGAATCTATACTTAGTTGATTTCAATGCTAGAGAAGCTCAATTGTCAACATGTTTGATCACTAAGTCTAGCATGGGTTGGTTATGGCATAGAAGGCTTGGTCATGTTGGAATGAAATAATTAAACAAGTTAATCAAGCATGACTTAGAGGCTTGAAAGATGTCACTTTTGAGAAAGATAAGCTATGTAGTGCATGTCAAGCCGGAAAACAAGTTGGTAACACACATCCTAAGAAGAGCATGATGAGCACATCCAAGGCATTTGAGTTGATGCACATGGACTTGCTTGGACCAACCACATACACTAGCATTGGTGGAAACAAATATGGATTTGTGATTATGGATGATTTCACTAGATACACATGGGTGTTCTTTCTTGGTGACAAGAGTGATGTATTTGCAATATTCAAATCATTTGTCAAGGGCATTCACAATGAGTTTGAAACAACCATCAAGAAAGTTAGAAGTGACAATGGTAGTGAATTCAAGAACACTAGAATTGATGAGTTGTGTGATGAATTTGGAATTAGATATCAATTCTTGGCCAAGTACACTCCTCAATCAAATGGCTTAGTTGAAAGGAAGAATAGAACTTTGATTGACATGGCAAGATCAATGTTGAGTGAGTACAATGTGAGTCATTCATTTTGGGCCGAAGCAATCAACATGGCTTGCTATTATAGCAACCGACTCTATTGTCACCCCATGATGGAGAAGACACCCTGTGAGCTTTTGAATGGAAGAAAGCCCAACATAGCATACTTTCGGGTTTTTGGTTGTAAATGCTATATATTGAAGAAAGGCACTAGATTGAGCAAGTTTGAAAAGAAATGTGATGAAGGTTTCTTGCTTGGTTACTCCACAACTAGCAAGGCTTATAGAGTTTGGAATTTAGCTAGTGGTACTCTTGAGGAGGTTCATGATGTGGAGTTTGATGAAACAAATGGTTCCCAAGAGGAAGATGAGAATCTAGATGATGTAAGAGGCACTCAATTGGTCAATGCAATGAAGAACATAGACATTGGTGAGTTAAGGCCTAGAGAGGTAATTGATATTGAAGATGACAAGAATCAAGTGCTCTCTAACTCAAATCTGCAAGCTAGCGGTTCTCATGATCAAATCCAAGCAAGCACTTGTAATGGCAATGTGCAAAATCAACAAATGGCTAGTTCATCATCTCAACCAAGTGATCAATCAAATGCTAGTAATCAAGTGCAAGTGCTTCAACCAACCAATGTTGCAAGAGATCATCCATTGGACACTATCATTGGTGATATTTCAAGAGGTGTGCAAACAAGATCAAGATTGGCCTCATTTTGTGAGTACTTCTCATTTATGTCATCCATTGAGCCTAAGAAGATAGGTGAAGCTTTGAATGATGTTGATTGGGTCAATGCTATGCATGAAGAGCTAAACAACTTCACAAGAAACCAAGTATGGGATTTAGTTGAGAGGCCTAAGGATCATAATATGATTAGAACTAAGTGGGTCTTTCAGAACAAGCAAGATCAAGATGGGATACTAATAAGGAACAAAGCAAGATTAGTGGCTCAAGGTTACACTCAAGTTAAAGGTCTTGACTTTGGAGAAACATATGCCCCGGTTGCAAGATTGGAAGCAATTAGGATCTTGCTAGCTTATGCTTGTGCCCACAACATCAAATTGTATCAAATGGATGTGAAGAGTGCATTTCTCAATGGGTACATCAATGAGCTTATGTATGTTGAGCAACCTCCCAGTTTTGAAGATGAGAAGAAACCCAACCATGTCTACAAGTTGAGAAAAGCTTTGTATGGTTTGAAACAAGCACCTAGAGCATGGTATGAGAGATTGAGGGATTTCCTACTTTCTAAGGGATTCAAGATGGGAAAGGTTGACACCACTCTCTTCACCAAGAAGCTTGGACATGACTTGTTTGTAATGCAAATCTATGTTGATGATATCATCTTTGGATCAACAAATTAAGAATTTTGTGAGGAGTTTGGCAAGATGATGGCAAGTGAGTTTGAGATGTCTATGATTGAAGAGCTTAGTTATTTCCTTGGTCTTCAAATCAAGCAAATGAAGAATGGCACATTTGTGAGTCAAGGCAAGTATATCAAGGACATGCTCAAGAAGTTTGAAATGGATGAGAGTAAAGCTATTAGTACACCAATGGGGACAAGTGGAAGCTTGGATAGTGATGCTAATGGCAACATGGTGGATCGAAAGATATATCGGTCTATGATTGGAAGCCTACTCTATGTGACCGCATCAAGACCGGATGTGATGTTTAGTGTATGCATGTGTGCTAGATTTCAAGCCTCACCAAGAGAAAGTCATTTGAAGGCAACAAAGAGAATATTGAGGTACTTGAAGCATACACAACATGTTGGATTATGGTATCCCAAAGGAGCAAGATTTGAGTTGATTGGATATTCGGATTCCGATTATGCGGGATGCAAAGTTGAGAGAAAGAGCACATCGGGCACATGTCAACTATTGGGAAGATCACTTGTATCTTGGTCATCAAAGAAGCAAAATAGTGTAGCACTTTCAACCGCCGAAGCGGAGTACATTTCGACCGGTAGTTGTTGTGCTCAATTACTTTGGATGAAGGCTACTTTGAGTGACTTTGGAATCAAGTTCAAGCAAGTGCCATTGCTATGTGACAATGAAAGTGCCGTAAAGCTCACCAACAACCCGGTTCAACACTCAAGAACAAAGCATATAGATGTCCGGCATCACTTCATAAGAGATCACCAATAAAAAGGGGACATTTGCATAGAGAATGTGGGCACCAAAGATCAACTTGTCGACATATTCACCAAGCCACTTGATGAGAAGAGGTTTTGCAAGCTAAGGAATGAATTGAACATACTTGACTTCTCCAATATGTGTTGATGCACCCCTATTATATGACATGCCTCTCCTTCGAGCAATCTAAGGTAAAAGTTGATTGGCATGGCATACATCCTTGCTAAGGACATGATTAGTGCATTTAGACATATTTCACATTTGAATAGGCTCATTCATTAAAATCAAATGAATTGGATGCTTGTATGGTACCACTAT